>NW_027411644.1:190011178-190247376 GCF_047663935.1 Musca autumnalis
TTAATAACTTGCAAACGAATTGAGATACGTCACTGAAATTTGGCACAAATTCAGCTTGTACCTGTGGGTAATAATGGGCCAAATATGAACAATATCGGCTGATGTTTTGGTATAGCCCCCATATAACGGTACCTTAAGTTTTTCGGTATTTTGAGGATTTAAGCCACAATTTCGTAGCAAATTACCTGTAATTTGGTACATAGGGTTCCTAGTGGTCACAAAATAATTTCACCAAAAATTATGGACATAGGTGCACGTTTTGGTATAGCCCCCATGTAACCGTACCTCCCAATTTAAGGTATTTTGAATATCATGACCACATTTTTAAACCAACTTGGCTGTAATTTTGCATTCCGTGTTCTCACTGCGTATAAAATCTTCTTACAAAACATTTTCAACACAGCTTGATGTTTCGATGTAGCCCCTTTTATGGTACCCCCGATTCGTTGAATTTTTACTTGTTATCCCATATTTATTAACATATTTAGCTATAATATGTTATTATAGTGCATCCGGGGGTAGAACTCCTCCTCGCAAACATTTCTCAAAATAGGTTCCTATTTTGATTTAGCTCCCATACATATGCACAGCTAAATTTGTATGAATTTCATGCAAAAACCCCTTATTTTAAAAGTGCAGTCATCAAACGATTTGCAAATATTTGCAGCCCTAATGTGGTTATTCCGTATCCAGAGAGTCCAATTTCATTCCCCAAAAAATAATCGAACCTAAGTTCGGCCAAGTTTACAAGATGCACTCTATGGAACAAGCGCGTACAACCCATAAAAACACTAAAAAATTTAATTTTTTGAAAATTTATTGCTATATAACTAAGTACCCCCAGACCCCAAACTAATTTTTATAATTTAAATCACACCCTCTGCTATTAAATAAAAATAAATCTTGTCCAGTTTCATTACGAATTTATTTAACATTTAAACAAATATGAAGTTATTTTTTTTTGCAACAATTTTTTAAAATTTGATGCAACAAAAACTCTTGTATTTGATAGTGAATAACTGAGTGAATATTTACAACAACAAAAATGAAAAAACAAAATCTTTGTCTGCAAAGTGTCTGTAATCGATATAATGGGAAATATTTCGCAATTTTACAGTTCGATTTTTTGACTTTCGCGCCGCTAGATCAGTGGTTTCGACCAGTGTGCTACGGACAGATCGAATGTATTTAAGGTTTCTTCAGAATTTTGTGGCCCATTTTGGACATTTGAACTTGCCGACAAAAATGTGGATTAGGAATTAACTGCACTAAGACACAAATGTTGAACCTTTGTAGGGGAGGAACCCTTAGGGAGGAACCACATGGGCCATTTTAGGAGTTAAACTAAATTTTGAAAAAAATATTTGGAGATCCAAATTTAAACTATGTTTGGACAAAATTTTACGAAGGCAAAATTTTGGACCGAATCGGCAGATCCGTTCGAGAGTTATCTTGCGCTCCAACCTCTACACACGGTGTCATAGGGACCTTTTGCAACTTTCAAGCTATTTTCTCAGGAAGTATGGACTTGCCCCTGATGAAACTTGTACCGTCGTATAGGGGGTAGTAAATACAAGTTGCTGAAAATAAAATCAAAGCGATTCGAGAGCAGGTCCTAATCTGAACTTATCCGAAACTTTGTGTGGGAGGTACCCGATAGAGTGGACCGATTGAGTCCATATTGGAACCTCATTTTAGTCTGGTAGAAATTTCACGACATGCAACGTATGGATCAAATCGGTTACTCCCTTCGAGATTTATCGTGCGCACAAGTTTTGCGACAATTTTTGAACATTTGTGGGGGAGGTACCTGAAGGAGTTGACCTATATGGCCCATCTTCGAACTTAAATTAAATCTGGACAAAATGTTTCGATAGCCAAAATTTGAACCGAATCGATTGATCCGTTTGAGAGTTATCGTGCGCACCAGCCAGCCAGACAGACCGACAGACAGACGGACGGACATTGCTAAATCTACTCAAAATTGTCTGAAACGGATATCGTACAACATACTTGGGGTCTAAAACCATTATTTCGATGAGGCACATTTTTGGTCGTATCAAAGTGTAAATACCCTCTTAAGCATAAAGGCTGAGGGTATAAAAAAAACTATAAAAAACTCGATTTCCGACGGTGAGCGTTGAACACACAACCCTAGGATTTATAGTCGGACACACACTCACTGTCCCACCGTCATCATTACTTAGTGAGGAGTAAAGTAAGTAGGTTTACCTTGTAAATTTTTTAAGAAGTAACGCATTACTTTTCAGATTGCTTGTAATGCGAAAAGAAGCTTCTTTACATTACTTTGTAAAGGGTTACGTAATGACTACCGGATCCAAATTTTTGCTGGGTAGCCTTCTTCATTAACGAAAGAAACTAATTCTTCCATTTTACTTAAATACAACTCAAGGTGGAGGGTATAACAAGTTAGATCCGGCTGAACTTAACGCCGGTGCTTCCGCTCAAATTATTATTTTAAATAGTCCCTCGTTGAATCGTTCTAAAACAGTTGATTTTACAGGAATGCGTTTAAGACTTATAGTACAGTACAGTACAACTGTTCTCGTGTTGCAATATCCCATACCTCAGTTTCAACATATGTTAATTTTCTGCAATTACTATTATTAGTCCGGTGTGCGTTAACCAAATTTAAATGGAAGGTGCTTACATCTGGGAAGTTTTTGCAGATTCTGAAACTACAATGCTCATAGATGAGAAATATCAAGAAACAAAAAAATCGCCGGAGGGATTTTGAAATAAATTGCGATTTAAGTTCACATTTTTAGGGGTTCTTTAGGTTTTCACGATTTTGCTTGGAAACCGCGAGCCCTATGTAAATGGGCCTAAAATAATGTTGTAGCTGTGAAAATTCCCCATTAGATTGATCTTTCTGATATTTTCGTAGGTTTTACCGTTTTTGAGATATAGAAGTTTAAATTGAGACAATGCACTGACTGTATCGCCCCTTTATAAAACAATATCATGAAGGGTGCTCCTTAACTAACTTTTAATGAAAAACCCTTATACAGGGAACGTTTTTGTGAATTCTGAAACAGCAATGTTCATAGATGAGAAAAATCCTAAAACTAGAAAAAAATGTTGTAGGGATTTTTAAATAAATCGAGGTCAAAATTCATATTTTTAGGTGTTTTTTATGTTTTCACGATTTTGCTTGGAAACCGCAAGTCCTATCGGAATGGAACTAAAGAAAATATTGTAGCTGTGAAAATTCTCTACTAGACTGAGCTGTAGGTCTTTTCGTAGGTTTTTCCATTTTTGAGATATAGAGGTTCAGTTCAAATTTTTAGCGTTTTATATTAAGTCTTCAAAATTTTGCTTGAAAACCGAAAGTCATGTCAAAATGGTACTAAAGATAACTTTGTAGCTGTGAAAATTTTCTACAAGGTTGGCTAAATAATTTTTTCTTACGTTGTAACATTTTTGAGATATATACGTTTAAGATAGGAAATTATAAGGGGACTTGTCCCAATTTGAATTGTCCCAATTTGAACTTCTGTATCTCAAAAACAAAATTTTTTTTCAGGCTCATTTACATAGGACTCGCGGTTTCCAAGCAAAATCGTGAAAACCTAAAGCACCTCTAAAAATGTGAACCTTAATCGCGATTTATTTGAAAATCCCTCTGGCGATTTTTTTTGTTTCTTGATATTTCTCATCTATGAGCATTGTAGTTTCAGAATCTGCAAAAAATTGCCAGGTGTAAGCACCTTCCATTTAAAATTAGTTAAGCCGCACCGAGTAGTTTCTACCGTACCTACACACCCATAACAATTTTTTTAAATAAATATTTAAAAACATTTTGATAGCAATAACTCGAGGTGTCTGACTGCTTTTACATTTTTATAACAGTCTGATATTTGTGCAATAGTAATTGAATTGAATTATTTATTGTCTGCCAAATGTCTGTGTTTTTAGGGGTCATTAGCAAGATACACACCTTACTTTTGGTGACACATTTGTAAATAGTTGTTTTTTTTTTTTTGCACGAATGGCCTAAACACAGTAGCAGACGAAAAGCTATAACCATTTTATTTCCCATAAAATTTGTACTTTTTTAAGGATCATAAACAAACCCTGTTGACATTATGACTGCACGGTCCTTTAATTAAGTCAAATAATATGAATTAGTGTTTGTGTTAACATCAGAGACGTAGATAGATTGAGCTTTAAACAATAACCAATAAGAGAAAATTTCCCTTAGTTTATTATTGTATACGTTTCTGTGCTAAATGGTCATTTAATAATATCGAACTTTTCAAACTTGGCAATAAAATACAAAACAACCTCAACACAATTAATATCCGAACACTTCAGCCGGAACGTCAAGGTTAAAGCACAGTCTACACGCGGACACAATGACATGCTAATGATAGTGATGTTGGAATTTATATTGAGTCGAGTATTCATTCATGCAAGACATGGAAACCTTTTTTGACACGTCATCTAAAAAAGTCGAACACAAAAAAGATGTGGGAATGTAAACACTTGTTAGAACAATTGTTATGGATAGTACCATTTTTATTTCTACGGTATGTAATGAATATAGTAATTCAAAACGTGAAAAGAATCGTGGGAGCCATATTGTTTCTTTTTTCAAGTGCAATTGTCATTATATATGTGTATGTATTGAGAAATGATTCTAGACAAGACACTAGGGCGAACTTTTATAGGATAAGCGCTTCACAAATGTTTCATATCTGCTTATTTGCAATAATATCCGTATAAATAGATGTTACCAAAACTTCACCTTTGTCTTCTAGTCATTAAAAACATCCAATGTGTATGTGGAACTGACTAACCCCTTAGAAAATTGGTAGGGTGTGTAAGACTTCGCTAGAATGTACTTTTTCAATACAAACTCCTTAGGTCATGTTAGTTAGCTCGATTAATTAAATTAATTAAATATTGGCGCTTTCATCCGAATTTTCTGTTTTTCTAACACAAATTGTCGTATTATTTTTTAAATCCGGAAGCAGTTTTTTCCTATCAGCTCTTGTTTAAGAGATATAGCTCAAGACCCTATTTTACGATTTTAAACAAAATTTTTGTTATCCTTGGCTACCAGAAATATTTTATCAGTATTTTTTAAACATGAGTTTGTTAAGAAGATGTCGTGTGATCTATCCAAAAAAGGATAAATATAGCAAATATTTATCGTGAATATAAGCGCGAAAATATAGAAGACCCATATCGGAATTTGCAAAAATTTTGTATTTTGATTTAAACTAGAATTACGTCATTAAGACAAGCCATGGGTATATCAGGAAAAATGTGTAAAATTGTCTTTTCCATTTCAAAAAAATCAAAAAAATTTTTTGATACTACATCAATGATTTTTGGTACATAGATTAAGAAAAAAATCTGCATTCCAAATCTGTTTTCGTTACTAACTTTGATCGTTGCGCGCAAAAGATATGACCGTTTTAATTATGATAATTAGAAAAAATTCTAAAAAAATCGCGGCTTAATATAGTTAGTTGTTATATCCTATTATCGTTAACTGAATTCGTAACCTTTGCGATGATGCAAAAAATAATCGCAAAGTCTCAATGGATTCGCGAAAAATCTAATTTGTTAAATAATTTCACGTATTTACAAACATATTTTTGAAGCAATAGCGCTCATACTTACGAAAAATATATAAAAAATTATAACAGCATCCAGACATTTTGAGGAATAAAATGAAACCTAAGTTGTGAAGGTTGGAGGTATAGTATTCATGTTATTTGCAAAAATACGAAGAAAATATTAGGAAAAAATTAAAATCATATTATTCTAATTTTATTTTTTTATGGTTTTATAGGAAAAGTTGGAGAAAAAATGTTTGAGTTCTTCGGCATTTTCGTGAAAAATTCACGCAATAATGATGATATTCCGTTGTAACAAACTTTTCGCTTATAGTTTTCCTATTGGATAATATTATTAGAACCTTATATTAAATCACAAGGAATTCCAATTGTGGCATAACGTTAAAATAATATTATATTGAATATTATAACATTTGAGACGCATATAAACCGCGTAATTATGAAAATGACATGATGCGCATCCGATTTTCCAGCACAGCGAATCAATCCCTCTTATTTGATGTACAGTTTGTCAAATTCTATTTGGCGGCCATGATGTAGCATCTGCTGCATATTAGAGTGCAAAATACTGTAAAATGGTCATAATTTCTGCGAAGTTCATTTACATTTTATGCGCATCCGATTTCAATAATTACCATTAAAAAATACATCATTCTATGCCGTTTCAATGCGATCCATCAAGAACCGTGGATGTAGCATCGCACTAAATTTTTAGAAAAAATCTATTATATCTCTGGATTTACGAGAGTTTTTAAATATCTGTTTTCGCACAGTTTAAACACGCGTATCGATCTATTTATTTAAGTAGAACTGACACATCCAAAACGCGTTTTAATATGCGATATTTTCAAAATAATTCTTTGCAAATTTTCGAAATTTGAAGGGTATCATATCCGCCGATCTAGTGGGTGGATTTTTACGCGTCGTGGCTTGTTAGATTCAGAACGTAAAAAACTAAATTTACGCGGGTTTCCACGGAAATCGAATGGGGTTTGCAAATTTTAAACCCAAAAAAATAGGTTTTTGAGAAAAATTTACGCACAAAAATGTCGTGTTTGGGCGCAGATTGCTGTGATCCTGTGGGGGCTACACCCTCATGTTATACATTAAAAAATGCGAAATCGCGAGTACTACAATCAAATAATAAGTATTGAGGGAAATCCAGCTGCGCGTCCCGATTAGAGCAAAAATTCAAAAAACCCCATTTTTCAGGTTTCAAAATGTCAGCATCCGTTTGAGGTAGATACAGTGGATATATTAAAAAATCATACATTAGAAACTTCAACTCTAAAGTGCACTCTTTAACTTTTCCTTTGAGCATTAAGCTCTACATTGTGTTGTAAAACCACTAATTGGAAAATAACATAATGAAACTCGTTTAATTCAACGATTTTTTCCGATTTTTTACATTAGTACGACCACAGCTTCCGCTCAAATTATTATTTTAAGAAACCCCTCGGTGAATCGGGCTAAAACAGTTTATTTTACCGAAATGCGGTCAAAAGTTATGGTATAGTAAAACTGATCGCGAGTTACAATACCCCATGCCTCAGTTTCAACATAAGTTAATTTTCTACAAAAAGCTTGATATGTTGTATATCAAAATGCGTGGAACATCCACTGCTATATTCCAGTGACAATAAATATGTAAAATAGGGCGTAACATCTGAGATGTTGGTTAGGGTCCTGAATATTTCATGGTAAATTCTAGGCAGGAAAGGCAACGTGCCAGTTGACTTGTTCTATAGGACTTAAAACCGCTTCCCTTTCTTAAGATCACTTCTGATATATCTGGGAGTGATGGTAATTTTCACAATATGGTGATTAGGATTGATCTCACGGTAAAAAAAACCAAGCAAGGAAGAATGTTTGTCTTCACATGTAGATGGTTCAATGAAGACCTTGTTGCAGTTCTTTAAAAATTTGTCCTCGCGTTGCACTTATATTCGCAGATCACACAGGCGCCGCATAGTTTATAACAGACCGACTTTTCCTTTTATAACTGTTCTACAAGGTTTCTTTATCTGCACCCAAGTGTTGCGGACAGAGTGGCCGTAGATTTAGTGACAGATATTTACATGTTCCTCGCGTGGAAAAAGGTGGTAAGATCAATGAAATGGGAGTTCAGCCTTTACAGAAGATACAGAAGATGAGGTGTTCAACAGTTCCGGAGGCTTGGACTTCATGGTTCTGATTTCTACGTATTACTGTCGTCCACACGTATAATTGATTATCCAACGTTTCAAACATGTCCCGAGGGTTGTTTGCTCGATATTCAAACAGCGTTGAGAGCCTGACAATGTCAAAGGCTTTTAATAAGTCGAGCGCTATTGCACGGCTTGCTCTGGTTGAGTCCTCGACCAGCGCTGTTGTCGTACTGTGCTGCTTAAGGAAACATTGCTGATGATCGGCAACTTAAGTGTCTTTGCTGCAGTCGACAAAACCGAAATCGGCCTGTAGGATTCGCCTTTGTTGGCATCATTGTCTGACTTCAGTAACGGGACCACCCCACAGTGGATCCACTCATTGGCCAAAAATATAAAAATGAATGTCAAAATTTTGGTACAACATCTGGCAACTCTGACAGCTATGACATGGAACTTTATAAAAATATGTTAGTTTTTGTTTCATTCGAAAGCGATCTTCTTAAGAATAGCTTCAAAAGTCGGAACATTTGACTAATTTTTGTTGTTGTGAGTACACCTATATTTTAAGTGCAAGTAAATATATTCAAAATATCGCGAAACTAAAACGTATAGCAAAATATTTTAGTGGATTTTGAAGGAGGAGGTAATAGCTTAATTTTCATTAAAAAATAGTGTTTTAGCGTGTTGTGGAATTCTAGTTAGCTGCACATTTTCTTGGTATATTTTGTAATGCCAATTCGATCATATACTTAAATTTCACCTAAGGGTTTAGTCATGATGCCCACCAGTGCCCACTTCGGGAATAATTTTCCAAAGTAGGTCATGGGTTTAAGATTATTCAGTACTAAAATCAGCTGCCATCTAGTGCCAGACTATAAATGGTGGGTCGCAGACTAAAGCTGCCCTAGAATAGGGTTTCTATGGATATATTAGCGTATAACTCTGTTATCTGACCACGTACATTAACATAATTGGCATCAGTGGCAAGATGAAGAAATCTTCTTCCACATTTGCCTTACGTTGGTGGTAGGTGCCTTTCAGGAAGAGCGCTATAAGATCTATATTAAAAATTTTACCAATTTTCAGACAAAAATTTTGATTTTTTTTATCCGCTTAATTGGTTGGATTTTATGCTGTTTTGGAGATTGTTTAGTTTCCCCAAGCCCATTTTTACATCATAAGATAATCGGGACCTTTGTTCATGTCATTTTGTATTAACAGCATTAAACAATTCTTACCATATACCCCCTCCAGAGGGGAAAGGGGTGAGAATGTTACGCTCGTGGTTTCTTAAAACACTCTTCGCAGCAGCACAAAGCTGTAACCGGTGTATTGGATTGATTTTTACACTCTAAATATTTTTGGCCACTTTCTCCATACAAGTGGATCCACTGTGCACCCTGTACATTTTCCAGACTTTGGGCATAATGGTGATGGCTAATGACAGATTGAAAGCTTTGGTGGGGCATTTAACTCCCAGTTCCACCAGCTGTTTCAGCCTTATCATGGGGACTCCATAAGGGCCCAACGCTTGGGATGATTTAGCTTTCATGATAACGTTTGCAACATCATCCATTGCAAATTGTGGTAGTTCCTTCTATTCAGAAAGAGATCTAATTCGAAATAGTACTCTTCTCTTCGTTCTGTCACTACCGGGGTGCTCGACAAACTGTCAATATAACTTGCGAACCTCATCGAATCAGTCAGCGTACCGTCGTACTCTTCTCTTCGTTCTGACACTACCGGAACGCCCTCTCCGATAACCGAACATCAAACGGGTTGGATAGATCTCTGAAGCTGTGATTAGTAAACTTTCTGAAACTCGCCAATTAGCTTTCCTATGATTGATAATGATAAAATTGGGCGGTCAGCTGATGGGGACAATTAAGTGGAGATGAACTGATCTAAGGCAACGACGGGCTGACAGGTGACGATATTTGTCAAACCAGGTGACACGATGGTTATTTGAACGCTTATTTGTAGTCCAATTGAAATTTGGCACATATAATGTTTTCGGAATAATGACTAACTGTACAGAAAAAAGTGAAAATTTGTCCATATTTGAATATAGCTCCCATATATTGGCATCAAAGTTTAGCAAAATCTTTTGCTGAATCATATCAAAAATGTAGATTTTTATGGTGAATACGTCAGAAACTAAATAAAATAGGAAGTTTTGGCGAACGCTGAAACCAAAATCTTTTTATATTTTGAAAATACCTTACCTTAAAATTTATATTTTTGGAGCCTTATTTCAGAAAAATTAGTTCAGTCTGTTCAATACAGACCCAACTCCGTTGAGCCTGGTTCTAATCACCTTTACATTGATATGTTTAGCTATGTTTCCAGACCCAATAACCTATACATTGGCACTTTAGAAGTAATCAAGGAACTTCTCAAAACAAAAAAAAAAATACTTATGAATAGACAGCGGAATCCTATGCAAATGCATATATGGTTAGGATGGTCATAGAGAAAATCTGATTAGACAGAAACTCGGTTTATTACAAAATAAAACGAATTAAACCCAGAAATATCTGCATATTTTGCATATCGTGCATATTGTGACTTATTTTTACATATTTGCATAGAACGGGCATATGCATATGTATTTGTGGTCTAAATATCCCACCGAAGTGGCTGAAATTTGGTTTTAAGTCTTCGTTAGGGATATGAAACTTTACATAAAACGGTACCTCCCGATTTTCGGTATTTTGAAGGTTGTGGCCTCAATATCCCTCCGAAATGACTAAAATTTGGCATTTCGTCTTGGTGGTATACAACTTTAGACCTGAAATTTTGTCGGTATAGGTCCACGTCCCCATAGAATGGTACCTCCCGATTTTCGGTATTTTGAAGGTTGTGGCCTAAATATCACACCAAAATGACTGAAATTTGGCATTTTGTCTTCGCTGGGGGTATACAACTTTTTACCTGAAATTTGTCGCTAGAGGTTTACGTCTTCATATAGCCCCCATAAAACGGTACATCCGGATTTCTGGTATTTTGATGGTTGTGACCTCAATATCCCACCGAAATTACTGGACTTCGTTGGGGGTATAAAACTTTCCACCTGAAATTTCTTGGGGCTACCGATTTCCGGTATTTTGAAGGTTGTGGCTGTGGTTATACATTTCTCTATTTTATTGACTTGTCTGAAGAGAATTTTAAACAGAAAAATTGTACACACAAACATTTTTGTACCTATTATTGAAATATTTTATACGATTGCAATTTAACCAGAAGCCAAAAATATGTCCAGTCCCAAAATTTGACATGAATCGAATCAAAAATAGGGGTTGCATAATATTCCACTGTCTACTTATGAAGTAGATTATGTAAACATTAGATTTTTTGCAAAGTAAAACCTGTTATGCATTATTTACGTTACCAACAAATTATCGATAACTGATTTATTCGTCTCTTCCAAACTTACAACACTATTTTTAGACATTTTCAAAAATGCCACTCTCAACCAAAACTATAAAATATTTACAAGAATTTGGCCAAAGTCAGTTGTGGGGTTTCTATCAAATCAACAGTTTTGCTTCATTTCAAATGCTGGCTACCGCCACTTTTGCTGCTGGTTGTGGTGGAGTTATTTGCGGCTGACCTTAAATGTTGTTCCAGTTAACGTTGCTATTCTAAGCTGACTTACATGTTGGCCTTCACACCCCTACCGTTTCGGTAGCGCTTTTTTACAGAACACGAATGGAGTTGCATGACATCAAGAAGTTAAAACTTTTTGTGGGTTTGATAAAATCTCTCACCACAAAAAAACATGCATACATATAAGGCATGTTAAGTTTGTTTTTTTTCTATTTTCACTTTCTTTGAAACGTACTCTTTTTCTAAATTCCATAAGAAATATAAGGTTAGAACTTATTTTTCTGACTTTAACATGACTTTTTTAAACATTGCTTAAAGCATGCCATCCAAATACATACGTTCATGCGTATGTATGTATGATTGAAAAAAGTTTTTATCGTTCTAAGGCTTTTAGCAAAGAACACATGGTACCACCACCATGACTTACTTTTCTGATAACATATGAGGTTATCTACAAATTTATATGGAAGAATTGTGTTTTTTGGTTTATTTTAAAATATAATTTAAAATTAGAATTCATTCATTAGAAGTTTTTGATAGTGCATATATCAATAACCAAGATTTTGGGTTTTACAATTTGTTCGCCATAAGGCGGCATTTTTATAAAGCCATAATGTGGAAGTCAAACATCTAAACAAAATTTACATAAAATCATTTGACCATCAATATTCCACAGAGCTGTGGCCGGTTATTAGTTTAAATGGTGTTATAATTATGTTGTGTGTGGTCATGGCTTGGTTGGTTGTCAAACAACAAACAATACATGCATTGTGTTGAATTTTAAAATATTCAATATCATAATTTGGTTACAACAAAAAAATCACTTTGGTTTTTTAAACATACATGTTAAAGTCGCGGTAATATTTAGTTCGTTACACTATTTGTAACATTTTGAGCGCATCTTCAAAATTTCCAAAATTTGGAAATGGAATAATAGAACACATACAGCGGATATACTCAATAGACATTGATTGTTTGTAATTTGTGCTGACTTGGATGAACGAGACTACCAAAAGTACATTTTTAAAAATATCGAGAGATTCGATGCCAAATATGATATTCAAGCATGGATACAAGAGCATTGTCTTGTCATTTTATGGCGTCTTCATTAATTCTTTTTACAAGATGTAACCCCCAAGAGATTCTAATCATTTTCAGATCGTAAGCATCTTCACTTACCCCGTGGCATCTTCACTTATCATCTATACCAACCGTATTGCATGGCATCTTAACGAAAATTATTTAGAATAGTATTATCACTAACTCTTTCCATTGTATATATACAGGAATAACCCAAAATTAGAAAGATTTATCTCCTTAAAGTTAAATATGGAATGACAAGTATCAGTATCAGTCGGTCCATCGTGCGCACCATTTTAGTGCAAACTTTTGAACTTTTGTGAGGTAGGTGTCTAAAGGAGTGGACCTTTATGGCTTATCTTTGAACTAAATTTAAGTTTCATCAAAATATTAGGATTACCAAATTTTGCACTGAATCAACAAATCCGTTCGAGAGTTATCGTGCCCTCCAGCCAATACACATGGTACTGTAGGGTATTTTTAAATTTTTTGGGCTACATTCTCAGGAAATATGGACTTGCCCCTGAAAAAACTTGTTCCGCCGTAATGGGGCTGCGAATAAAAGTAGTTACAATAACAAGTAAAAACGCCGAGCTTGTTTTACGCTACACCACGAGTTGTATTTAAGTATAATGGAACAATTAGTTTCCATTCGTTTATGAAGAAGACTAAATACCAAATTTCAGAAAGTTCAGTAAAACAATATGGCTAACTTTCAAAATACAGACATTCGGGAGGTACAGTTAAATGGGGGCCATATCAAATCCTCGATCTATACCTACAAATTTCTGACCAAAAGTTACTAGACTGAAAGACGACTAAACACCAATTTTCCGATATTTCGGTAAAACAGTCAAAATACCAACACTCAAGAGGTACGCTTCTATGGTAGATATAGTAACCTGCGAACCTATACTGATAATTATCTTTTGCAATATTTTATAGCGCCATGGAAGACTAAATAACAAATTTCAGTCCTTAGGTGTGATATTCACAATTAAGAAAATCGGGAGGTATCGTTCTATGGTGGCTATATCGAAACGTGGACCTATACCGACGAATTTCAATTAGAAAGGCATATACCTACAAAAACACTAAATACCAAATTTCAGCCATTTTGGTGGGTTGCTGTGGCCACAACCTACAAAATACCGAAAATCGGGAGGGACCATACTATGGGGGCTATATGAAGGCGTGAACCTACACAGACAAATATCTGGGAGAATCTTTTATATACATAACGAAGACTAAGCACCAAATTTCAGCCATTTAGGTGTGATAATGAGGCTAAAACCTTCAAAATACAGAAAATCGGGTGGTACCGTTCTATAGGGGCTATATAGGGTTTTGGAGTTTCCCGGTTTTTATTATTCCCGGGAAACGGGAATCATAAAATCGCCATTCCCGGGAATACGGGATTTCCCGGGAAATTTAAAAATAAGAGATTGGATCAATACAACTATACTGACGTTTCTAGGGGCTTTTTGAATTGTTGAGCTATTTTCTTAGGAAGTATGGATTTGCCCCGAAAAATTTGTACCGTTTTAACTAGGGTCGCACACAAAACATGTTGCCAAACATTTAAAAGTGAGAGTGTGGGATATTTCTCCCTTCGACGGTTATCTTACGTACTACCTACCCTATGTAATTGGTACCGGCAGGCTTTTTTCTGAGATTTTGCGCCTTTACCTCAGGAAGAGTGGACTTGCCCTGCCAAAAAAGTTGCGCCGTCAAGGTTCCTTGGAGCTTTCCATACATTATCTCAGGAAGTGCGGACTTGTCCCCTACAAAATTTTTACAGTCGTAAAGGGGCCGTAAAGACAAATTGCTAAAAAAATTTCAAACCGATCCGAGAGGTGCTCTTAAACTTCACCTTTTCAGAATTGGGCATGGAACCCGTTCTATGCCTGGTACTAATATTACCATATGCAAAATTAGGACCGATTCGGTTACTCCCTTCGAGAGTTGCGTACGAAGCGCACCATTTTAGTGATAATTGTTGAACTTTCATGGGGAAGGTACCGGAATTAGTGGACCACTGATATGGTCCATCTTCTTTATATATTCTTTATAGGTCTCCGGTGAATATTTCGATGTGTTACAAACAGAATGACAAATTTAATTATACCTTCAACATTATGGGTATAATCAAAGAGATTCAAGAGCATGTCCTAAACTGCACTTTTCCGAAATTTTGTGTGGGATATACCCCAAAGAGTGGACCGATAGATTCCATAGTCTGCCATATGTCTGGCAGAAATTTCAGCGA
This sequence comes from Musca autumnalis, assembly GCF_047663935.1. Classification (NCBI taxonomy): domain Eukaryota; kingdom Metazoa; phylum Arthropoda; class Insecta; order Diptera; family Muscidae; genus Musca; species Musca autumnalis. Next base: position 190,025,896 of record NW_027411644.1, read on the forward strand.
AGTGAAGACTAAGTGGGAAATGTCAGACATTTCAGTTATATAATGTTACTAAAACATATCCAAAATCGCACGGTGATTTTGTATGGGTGCAAGACGTGAACCTGTACCGGTTTGTTATACCCTACACCACTATGTGGAAAGGGTATTATAAGTTTGTTTTGGCAAAAATTCATGTAACACCGCGAAATATTCGTCGGAGACCCTCAATGTGGTATATCGATTTTCATATCTCGACGAGATAAAGCAATTTTGAGATGTGTATTCGTCCGTCCGTCCATTATAAATTGTAATCAAACTCCAGGCCGCAATTATGGACCAATCGTCACGACATTTTGTATAGGGGTCGGGTGCAGACCAGAATAGACCCCTATTTTTGTTGGTGATGATCGTAAAATATTTAGCGGGTGAAATGGAACCAAAATATAATTTTAATCTGATTTATCCGTCTCGAAATTTTAAATAAGTTAAGAGTATACGGCAAAGAAGAAGCTTGCAATTTTATATGATGATCAAATAATATGAACCACAACTTATGTGTGAAAATTGTGCAAATTTTTAATATACAGATTATATCTTTATACCTCGAAGACACATATCGCCCACGTGAGTTGTGTTTGGAAGACGATCTCTCGACCTTTCCATTGATTCCAATTATGTTGATGTACGAGGTCAGATAACAGAGCTATATACAGTTATTTGCTTGTAGTGTAGTCATAAAGACGCTACAGGTCGCAATAATAGCTTAATAGTGACAAAATTGTGCACGAGGTAAGAGTTTAGGACGAAGAAGATGCCTACAATTCTGGACGATGATTTGATATTATTTAGCGCGTGGAATGGACCATTACTTTTGTATGAAAGATATAAAAATTTAATTTTGGTCCATATTAATTTATTAAGGGCATGCGAGGTGCACTAAAAACCTTCTGGCCTAGACAGGTGTCATTTGACATTTTTTTTGGAAAGTTTGACAGTTTTTATCCTAAGCGTAATTAGGACAGTTTGATATGCGACCATGTGTTGGGTTGTTTTCAGTGTTTTCGCTTGAAGTACCGCGATCGTTTTTATACACAATTTTTTGCACAAATCTACAAGAACCTTTTTTGAGCGATTTTGCTGGATCCAGCGAGAAAAATCCATTTTTGCGGCCAAAGGATGCCTCTATCTCACGGTATATAACATGGCGATCATGCATTATCCGGTTACGCACGGCTTAATTTTTTTCTGGAACAACGGCCTATTTTTGGCTACCCTCACGACCTTCGTTTTTTGCGAGTGTCGGCTACGATTGAATTCATTAAGCCAGTTTTTCATAGTAATATAGGATAGCCCTTTATTACCATACACAGATTTAATTTAATCGATGCACTCTTGCCGTGATTATCTATGTCGAAATTTGTGAAAAATTATAGGACGAAAATGTTCACAAGTAAATTCCATTTTTTTGCAAAGTGATTTTTTCAAGTCACTGTAACCAACACCACGCAATATCGTATATCAAACTTTCTGAGTACACTTAGGCTAAAACCTGTCAGACTTTCCAAAAAAAAGTCAAATGACGCCTAGCGACACTTCGTGTTGCCTAGGCCAGAAGGTGTTTTATTGCCCCTCGTATACCGGCAAAGTAGCCAACATATGAAAAAAGAGCTACTGACGCTTCCCCTGATGCCTACTCCCTTATATATAGTGAGTTTTTGTAGAGAACCACAGTTTCCTCCCATGCTACAAATTGTCTCTATCATGACAGAGAAATTCCCAGTTCTGGTTTTATTGCAAATTACGTGGAGCCTCAGCGTATTAATTATCCAATTGGATTTTTATACATATGTATATTGCAGCATGGGGTCGCTTAGCCACTTTTTGAAAAATGTACTCAGTGTATCTGTCGTTAAAGTTTTTTTAATATTAATTTTGGTGAAGGCGAAAGCACCCACAGCCTCCTGACGTATAATTGAATACGAGTTTTTCCGGCCAGGCAAAATAAAATTTTTAATGGTGACAAAATACAAATTTCCTGAGTATTTCAGCCATGAACAACTTCTTTAGAAGTGGAATCTTAGGACACGGTAGAATCCACAAAGTTATTTCTTACAATGATTTTATTTGTTAAATAAAGGAATTTTCATGTGCTAGTAGCTAATTACAGGGGTAGTGGTGTAGGGTATAACATGTTCGGCCCCGTCCGACTATAGCATTTGCTTACTTGTTATACCCTATACCACAATGTGGAAAAGGGTATTATAAGTTTGTTTTGGTAAAAATTCATGTAACACCGCGAAATATTCGTCGGAGACCCCCAATGTGGTATACCAATCTTCATATCTCGACGAGATAAAGCGATTTTGAGATGTGTGTCTGTCCGTCCGTCTGTCCATTATAAATTGTAAACACGCCCCAGGCCGCAATTATGGACCGATCGTCACGAAATTTTGATCCCTATTCTTATTGGTGATGATCGTGAAATATTTAGCGGGTGAAATGGACCAAAAACATAATATTTATCCAATTTTCTAGCGGCTCTGTAGGTCTCAATAATAGTCCGATCAACGCGTAATTTTAAATAAGGTAAGAATATATCACAAAGGAGAAGCTTGCAATTTGAGATGGCGATAGGATAATATTTAGAGGGTTAAATGCACCACAACTTTTGTGTGAAAATTGTGAAAATTTTTAATATACAGCTTATATCTTAATTCCTGGAAGTGACATTCCGACCAAGTGAGATATACTTGAAAGTGGAACGCTTGACCTTTCAACTGATGCCAATTATGTTGGTGTGCATGATCAGATAACAGAGTTACAGCCTAATATATTCCGTTATTTGTTTGTAGTGTAATAATAAACTCGCTAGAAGTCGCAATTATACATCAATAGTCACGAAATTTTGCACCGGGTAAGAGTATAGGTTGAAAAAGATGCCTACAATTTTGAATGATCATCTGATATTCTTTAGCGGGTGAAATGGACCATTACTTTTGTATGAAAAATATAAAAATTTTATTTTTGGTCGATATTTTAATTCCTTAAGGACATATATATTTCGCAAAGTAGCAAAGGAAAAAACTACTGACCTTTCCTCTGATGTAAATTGCAATAAAGTGTTTGCTAGATAACGGGCCTACTGCCTAATATATAATGGGTTCTGTGTAGAGAACCACATTTTTATCCCATGCTACATATTGTTCGTCCTAGACCCCTTATTTGGTATGCCAAAATTCATATCTCGACGAGATAAAGCGATTTAGCGATGTGTGTCCGTTCGTTAAAAATTGTAAACAAGCTTAAGGCCGCAATTATGGACCGATTGTAACGAATTTTTTAAGGGCCAGAATAGAAATGATTAGTTTTTTGGTGATGATTGTGAAATGTTCAGGGGATGAAATGGACCAGAAACAAAATTTTAACCAATTTTGTAGCGGCTCTGTAGGTAAAAAAATAACCCGCAAAATTTTAAACAAAGCTTGAGTTTATGATGAAGAAGAAGCGTACAAACCAACGTGAAGATCAGATAATACTTAGCGGGTTAAATGGACTGAAACTTTTGTGTGAAATTGGTAAAAATTTCAATAGCGGTTAATGTAGCGGTTAAACAAAGGAAGTAGTAGTACTACATAAGTGGGTTTCATTACATTTTAGTTTGTGTCAACTAAATTTTCCTTTCCTGCTACAAAAATGACTTTGTCATGCTAGATAACTTTTTGGTTTTGGTCATAAGTATTATACATTACATCTCTGATATTTGATAATTAAATTTTCACAATCATTGAAAAGAAGTTCCATGGAGAGCGATTGTCCAGGGATAGTGGTATAGGGTATCCCATGGTCGGCTCCGTCCGACTATAGACTTTTCTTACTTGTTTTTATATATTTTACCCCTAGTGAAGACTAAATAACTAATTTCAGCTACTTCAGTTGAATAATGTTGTACTTCTGCTATGGACTTGAATTCAAACAACTTCATATATTATTTCAACCAAAAAGAAAAATATCGGGTAAAAGGGTTAATTAACATCTGGAATCCGACACTTCATACTACACAATCATAAGTTAGAAACTTAGACGTAGAGTAAAAACTAGGCGGCTTACCCTAAACTTTAAATTTTGTCTTAAACTTCAAATATAATAAGCATGTTCGCATGCCCAATAGGGTTATGACTTTTTTACAACCTCATATCCCTGTATCACAGCGTGATGAGTTTTGCCATAAGATTACATAAAATCTTAATTATAAGGTGATTCGGTGAAAAAACCTCACGCACAAAATGATTTTAAAATTTGAATTTATCAAAATTATGGAAAATTTTTTGAAGTCACTGAAAACAGATATATAATTGAAAATAAACTTTAGAGCCACATGAGATAATTAAAATGACATTAAATTTATTTCTCACTATTTTTCTTCAATTCTGAGAATCGTAAAAATGTCGTAAACGCTTTTATTCAAAAATATAATTTTTTAACAAAAAACAAAAAATTTAAAATTTTTTCAAAGTGACTTTTTTCGCGACTTTTTTAATATTTGAATGAAATAAACGTTATTATAGTTATTAGTAGGCTTATATTTATTCATTCGAGCAACAAAAAATAAATTTTTGAAAAAAAATTTTTTTTCATTTCATATATTTTTTCAAAAAATTATTTTTTTAAAATCGATTTGTGCGTGAACTTTTTTTAAATTTCAAGGGAATAAACGATAGCATAGTGATTAATAGGCAAAAGTTCATTCATCTCTGCTACAGGAAATCATTTTTGAGGAAAAATGTCAAAAAGTCATAACCCTAATGCCCAAACATCAATATAAAATCGTCTTCATCATAACTTAATCAAATTAATTTTAATCTGTTCGCTATTCATCAAAAACATCTCCTCGAATGCTAATGATTAATACATTAATTTATAACAGTTTATTTGACATTTCGGTATATAAAGAGAAGACAGCATGGCAACATTTGATCATTTACATTGAATTAATCAGTACATTAAGAGCGGACAGAGCGGGGAAGCATACAAAACAATGGGGAGTGTTATGGTAAGCTATTAAAATATAATACATAACACATAATAAAAAATTAAAAATAAATGTTATTATTTTGTAGATAATTATATCAATCTTAATAGCCATGACCCAGGCATACAATTATGACAGATATGGATCTGCAACCACCTCAGCTGACAGTGATATACAAGAAATTTCCCAAATCCTACATCCATCATCCAATCAAGGCAATTCTCAAATACATAAAGATATTTTTACATTTTCACCACCAGATTTAGATGTAAATGATGATGAAATTTTGAACTTACCGCAACCGTTACCAAGTGCAAAGAAACATTATAAAATTATTTTTATACGTTCACCAGACCAAACAAAAGATTTTACCAAAGCTTTGGCAAAGTTGGTTCAAAATACCAGATCAGAAGAAAAAACTATTATTTATGTTTTAAAGAAACAAACGGATCTTGGTGATTTAGCTAGCAAAATTGAACAGGTTAAGAGTGAGAGTCGTCACCAAAAGCCTGAGGTACATTTCGTTATTTATCACAATACAGCTGAAGCTGAACATGCTGTGAAAACGATTCAACAAAGCTATGAAACACTGGGTGGCAGTAGTCAGACGCATGATGCCGTTGTGGCACCTATTGTGAATTTCTCTCCACAGCCCTATTTATAATTACGAACTTATGATTATTTTAAGTTTATTAGGCAGTATGTTAGTTAATAAAATAAATAAGGTCACAAATAAAACTGATACTAATACCAAGAGATAGTTAGTTTTCTGTAAACAATTTTTGATTGAGAAACTATACTGAGGTTTCCATATAAATTACACATGCCATTATGCCAGTCTTCAGATCAGAAAAGCAAAGAAAAAAAAGGATTGATCATATTTAACAGATATACATCAATCATCTGATTCAATTCAGTTGATCCGAGGATTTAATATTCGAACTCATGTGAATACAACAGTTAAGGTTAGGTCTGAAAAAGGAGGAATACACTGTGCAACATTTTTAAGGTGATCTTGTGCAAACAATTCGAACTGTGGATTTTTTGAAAGTACAGACCCAAACGACAAGAAACCCTAGTTGAGTTTTGTTGTGTCAGATCCAGCTCGGATTATATGGCCCCATCAAAACATGGTTAAATATTGAGTTTTTAAAGAAATTCGGGGCTATATCTCTGAAACCAATACGAATCTTCTTCTGACCTCTGAAGCAAATTTGTAGGTTAGGACAAGAATAAAATATTTGGAGAAATAATGAACTCGAAAAACTGCATTTATTGCCTCAAATTTCAAAATATATGCAAAAATTCCACAATTTTTATACATTTCACACCGTATCTCCAAAACCGTTAATTTTATCTGAACAATTTCGTTGGGAAAAATATTCCCTGGAATGTAATACATAACTCTTCAGAACATGTCATTGTTGTAAAATGCCTCTATCCCGTTGTTTACAGTACATTTTTCAACGACGATTTAATAAAAATGTCAATAAAGTAGTGAAGTCCGTAATGCGAGAATAAAATATTGGTGTAAACTGTGTGTGAAATACGTGTTGTAAAAGATATGATGCAAAATACCGCTGAAACAAAATGAAGGAAGCATTTTAGAGTTTTAGAATGTTCTAAAGAATTAATGAGAACATTATTTGGACGATTTTTGCAAAAGGTTACTTGGTTCAACTCCCAATAGTTTAGCGGGTACGGACCACAATTTCAGCAATTATGTAAAATTTTCTATATTTTATAGATTTTGATGCCCTAGATGGAGTTTTTCTTATGTGTTTTTTTACAAAGATAAGTTCTACCAGTTCAGGGCTACAATATTGCTAAAGACAGCAAGGCCAAATTCCTATTCGTTTCTGAGAAAATGGCCTGATAAATGCAAAAAAGTGTAGATTTAGCCCGGTTTAGATGAGATGTATTACCGACTATTGCGATATCTCCGTAATTTGGTCACCTACGCCGACCTAGTTTACATCATTGTAAAGATGGGATCTTCTACTTTCATAGCCAGGCCTTGCTTTTGGAAAGTCCCCAACCAAAGCTGTGATATTCGTCATTATAATTAAAATCGCAAAAATGAAAATTTGGGTTTTATTTGCGACTATTGTGATATCTTCGTTGTTTGATCACCTACGAGAACCTACTTTACATCATTAGAAAAGTGATATTTTCTACTTTTATTGTCAGGTTTTGCTTTTGGCATACCTCGTATAGAAGCTGAGATATTTGCTTTGGAAAAAAACGTTGTCTTTTTATCCACATAAGTTTTTTGCCCATTCCGACCCCTGAATATTATCCGACCATCACCAAAATCAATAGGCTTCTTCCCCTCCGGGACCCCCATCAACATCCAAAATTTCGTGACGATCCGATCAAAATTGCGACCTGTAGCGTGATTACAAGGTTTAGATGGACAGACGGACGGACGGACGGACTGACGGACGGACACACATAGCCAGATCGACTCAGCTCGTCGAGACATTCATTTTGGTATATATAAGTATGGGTCTTCGGCCATTATTTCGATGCGTTACAAACTTTTTGACCAAAACCAACTTATAATACCCTCCCCACATAGTGGTGTAGGGTATAAAAATATATCTTGTAGCAAGAATGAATGAACTTCTGCTGATGGACCCCACGATGTTCCCAGTGAAGTCTACTAGGGAAGATGAGATATGGAGGAAGTGAGTATGGACTCAGTTGATCAAGTGGCAGCAAGCCCAGTTCCTACTGGTACTATATGCGCACATGCCAGTAATAAACTTCATAGAAAGGATGCCGCAGGATCATTGTCTGATGATGGGGGAAGGCTCCAGTCAACGACACTAAGAACAGATCTGCCAGAAAAGTCGAACATACGAAACTCTATAAACGTGCTGTGATGTATCTATGCAAATTCTTGGGACGAAATCCGAATTTGCACACTGTATTACATAAGGTTTAGGGATGTCGAACGGGATAGATTTTCAAAAATCCTGGGATTCGGTTTCCAAATTCTTTAACCCAGGGTCTCGGGGTTTTTCAGTGCTTTTTCGTAATGTTTGTTATTCCATATATGAATAAAAAAGTGTTAAAAGTAACTTGAAACATCTCGGAACTTCGAGGAAGTAAATTCCGGGATTTGAGAAATCCCGAAAAACAGCAGGTTTTGGGATTTCGGATCGCCATCAGGTTCCCCGACAGCGGCGGCAAGCAAAAAAGCCAAACCTACTGCCCAAGCAAAAAGGTTGAGTAATTCTTTTCTCCAAAACTTATCACAACCCTAAAAGAAATGAAGAAGGCAAAAAAATCCACTCATACACCAAAACGAAATCCGTAAAGGAGAACGAAAAATTAGCAAAGGGGTATGCCTCTAAGCCCAAATCAAACACGAAGTACAAAGGTAAAACTAAAAAATCGGATCTAGGAATATCCACAGGCAGTAAGGTAGTCTATGTGGTTGGGCCAACTGAGAAAAAATCATCATCTTCTGACGAGACGGACAAAGCTTCACAGGATAAAATTGTGAAACGGGTACAATTTTCGAAATGCCCCCATCCCACGTCCAAGAAGACGATGACTTCTCAGGTGGTCAACCTATCATTCTCTTTCGCAGCTGCCATTGCCAGAAAGCCAATGAGAAAAAGCCCAGTACGGAGAAGGCAACCACATGCACGTAAATAGCTACGTTCAAGCCTCATAGACAAGGCCGCAACAAACCGTTTGTGGGATTGGACCAATGGTGCCCCCTGACGACGTTTGAGTGATAACTGACCCCGACGGGAGAATCGGCGAATCTTGTTCAGACAGTTAATTGCCTTGGTGAACTTTGGGAAGGTGTTAATCTTGCTGCGGTCTCCGTATCGTATGTGTTCCTCCACCTACCGTGGACAAGGAGCGCTTTTTGAAAATTTGGGAGCTTTAGAATCCTGATCTCCACACATTTTACTGAGTTATTTTAGTCTAACCCCTTGTAAGACGAATGGAGGGATGTTAGGTTGGCTGTGGACTCCATAAGGAAAAAAATTTCGGTTTGGGATGGACTCGGTTCCGTCTGAATCCATTTCACGCAACCCATCTACACCATTGTAAAGCTGCTGCCGCCGAACTGTTCTTGTCCCTCACTAATTCTGGAGTAGACATTGCCTTAGTTCAAAAACCATGTGTCTACATTAATATGGTTTCGTTTCGCCTCGTCCGAGGTATAGGGAGGAGGTCATTGATATAACTCTCACCAATCTAGACGACTCGGTCATAAGAAACTGATCATTATCATAAAATTTGGATTTGATTAAGCCATGTCCGTCCGTCTGTCTGGCTGGAGCGCACGATAACTCTTGATCAACAGATTCGGTCCCAAATTTGGCATTCTTAAAATTTTGTCGAAACTTAGTTTAAGTTCGAGGGTGGGTTATATCGATCCACTCCTTCCGATACCTCCGCCACAAAAGTTCGAAAAAGTTCCCAAAATAAGTGCGCATGATAACTCTTGAAAGGAGTAACCGATTTCGTCCATACTTTGCACATCATGAAATTTCTACTAGTCTTAGATAAGGTTCCAATATGGACTCAATCGGTTCACTCTTTTGGTACCTCCCACATAAAATTTCGGAAAAGTTCAGTTTAGAACCTGCTCTTGAATCGCTTTGATTTTTAGTGTAACAACTTGTATTCACTGCCCCCATACGACGGTAGAAGTTTCATCAGGGGAAATTCCATACTTTTTGAGAAAATAGCCTGAAAGGCGCACTAAACCCCTATGAAACCGTGTGTAGTGGTTAGAGCGCAAGATAACTTTCAAACGGATCCGCCGATTTGGTCCAAAATTTGACATTCGGAATACTTTGCCCAAACTTAGTTTTTGTTCGAAATTAAGCCACATAGGTCCACTCCTTCAGGTACCTCCCCACCAAAAGTTCAAAAATGTTCGCAAAAATTGTGAGCACGATAACTATTGAAGGGAGTGATCGATTGGGTCCATACTATACACATCCTGATATATCCACCAGATATACACAAGGTTGGAATATGGACTATATTTGTCCACTCCTTCGGGTACCTCCTATACAAAATTTCGGATAAGTTCATTTTAAGACCAGCTCTCGAATCTTTGATTTTCTATTTTTACCTTATTGAGACGAAGGTCATTTATAGTGATATTTAATTAATTCTCTTTCGAGTTGAGCTGTTAGACCTAAGAGATACATTGAAAATCTAGGAGTCTACCGAAGTCCCACGCATCCAACCATTACGCTACGTTACACGGGTGGTTAAGCCGATCTTCAGGCGTATTAGGATGTTTTTGTGGCAGACGAATGCAAAGCTTGGTAACTAGTATATATTTCCCACTTCATTAGATAAATGCATATGCGAAATTATGTCAGTTAATTGAAACTCCAAACTTTTCCTATAGTCGATGAAGCAACTTGCATTCACTGCTTCCATTACGACGGGAAACGTTTTTTAAGTGGCAAGTCCTACTTCTTGAGAAAACAACCCGAAAGGTGTACAAAACCCCTATGGCACCATATGTAGTGGGTGGAGAGCACGATAACTCTCGAACTGATCAACCGATTTGGTCTAAAATGTGGACTTCGTCATATTTTGTCCAAACTTAGTTTCAGTTCGAAGATGGGCAATACCTGTCCACATATTCCGGCATTTACCCCCAATATCGATGGCCTACGATACCGTCAACCATGCCAAGCCGTTCCAGGGAGTTCCCAAAGTGGGGTGATATCTCCGGAAAGTTTTAACCTCTACCTTTCTAAAATTCCACATCCGCCAGACGGCATAGGGATTGTAACATAGATACGAATGATTGTACAATTTTGGTGTCGGGACCTATCGTCGATCACATATGTTATATGACAAATGTCTAAATAGCCGACCTAGTGCAGTTCGGCCATTTAAGGAATTTGAAAATTTGCATTGCTAAATCCACTGCAACACAGCCCACCGCTTGGAGTGCTGAAATGAGGCTGCCACTGAACATATTGGTCGATGGTGTCCTGATTCCGACCACTAACTACACCAAAATTTAGGGTGTTCTCATAGCACTAACACTGATGCAGTCGCCCCAGGCAGTAGGGATACTGAACGGGAACTGACAAGATAACAGACAGTGGTTTGGCCCCGAATTAATGCGTAGACACCCAACACATGCCCTATATGTGGATTGGGACCACATGACACGCTGCCTCCTGCCTCCTGATTACTTATGAACGCAGCCAGCCCAGATTGCAAAATGTTTGTGTCTGGATACAGAGGAACCAGAACCGGAACAATTACTTTCGCAGCAAACCAAATGTCTGATGTCCGACACGTCTGAACAATTTCGGAAGCAAAGTCGTTCAGATTTCGTTCCGATTTCTAAACGATTTTTCGGATACGAAATAGTTCAGATTTTGTACCGATTTCCGATTTCGGAACGAATGTCGGAAAGAAATTTCCTTTCCGAGTTTCTCAAGGATTTTCTTCAGATTTCGTTACGAAATCGGACCGAAATCGATCCAATGTCGCTAAGACATTTCGTTCCGAAATTATGTCAACCACTTCATACAACTTTCGTAAAGATATCGTTACGATTTCGGATCAGATATCGGACATATCGTCCGAATTTTGTTCCGATTTCGTTACAATGTCGGTACGATTGGTTTGCTGGGTTGCTACAACACCATAAACACACATACATACATGTGTATACGTCATCTAAGAGTCAAATGATCAATCATTCTAATAAGCAAAATTCAAAAGTATCTTGTCAATGACCTGGACGTGTCTTAACCATGTACTTAAATTAAAATCATGTCTTTAAATCCAAACAAAGAATATTTTAAAAATCACTGCAAGGTGTTTTCGAACTATAGCACCATTCAAAAATAAAAAAAAGAAATATTTTGCTGGAAACTTTTTTCCGGGGTCTGGTTGTGAAAACACCATAGAAAATTACTTGGGTGAAATTTAGCGTAAAGCAATAGCCGTATGGCTGGCTCCCCTATTCATAAAGGTAGATGCCACGAATAAAAAAAAACAAGAGCAAACAAATATGTGCAACTATGAATAACAAGGGAGAAGAAGAACTTTAACAAATGTTGCCACAATAAAATACAGTATAAATAAGCTAGAGAATTGCAATAATCTTAAACAATGTTTATGTATGTTCGTAATTTCTAGGATTCTTGCATTCGTGAGAGCATTAACCTACCTTGAGCGTATGTTCTTCGTTCATTAAATCCAATATTATCCTCATACGTTTTATTTAGAATAATGTGTTGCACGAGCTTATTCCCTTGGGAAAAAGGTGTGGTGCTGGTTGTGGTGGTGGCGATGGCGGTGTGCTCTTGGTGCAACATTCCAACACGTCCGCCCTACTTGAACTCATATGTTTAAATGTGTGCCGACAGACAGAAAGAAGGTAGTTTACACGTTATTGCACTATTTTTCATATGTACGAGCACGATTTTTCTTCTATTTTTCTTGAATATCTGAAACGTTTTACACTTTGTATAACTATGGATGTTGTATCATTTATTTATTTTTTATTTGTACGCATGGATAGAGCGTGAGTACATGGTTCAGACATACATACATTCCTTGTTGTTGGGAATGTTTAGTTAGATTTCTTTGCAAATGGCTCAGTGCTGTGTTATAAGTCAAATGTGTTTTAGTTGCAGAAATATCTTTTGACTCTTAATGGTCCGTAGGGGGAGTATGTTTGAATTTGATACTAACTAAACATGGTACGTATGCCTTACAATAGATATGGTAGTATGAAATGAGATACAAGCATAGAAGTGATGTTATAGGAGCAATCATATTCTGAGAACAAAATAGGGTATTTTAAAATCTGAAAATATTAGTGCTTCAGCCTGACACAAAGCAGGCTCCATAATGAACCAACAATATATATTTTCAGATTTTTAAAATACCCTATTGTATTTATAGAATTTGATTATTTCTATAATACCACTTATGTGCATGTAATTGACTAACATTTTTTAAACCCCACGAGAGTGATAGGACGAAGAGGGGTGTGCAGAGGCGAATCGTAACGACCGTTTTCCTCCCTGTTGCTGGTAAGCAAGATTTTAGAGATACTATTTTTCTCCATGATGGGAAGCGGTTTCCCACTTTTCCAAGGTAGTGTCGTATGCAAATGTTAATGATACACATTGAAGAATATTCAAACCTGACAAAATATCGTCCTGAAGACGGAACACGGCGCGCCTTATCTTACTTTAAATGAAAACTTCTTATATTTGGGAAATTTTTGCGAATTCTAAAACTACAATGTTCATAGATGAGAAAAATAATAAAAATAGGTCATGTTTACATTACAGCCTTTTGCAGGGTTAATCTTCTTTATGAGGATTTATTTGACGTATGTATATGCAAAGGAATTGACATTTGAAACCCAGTGGGTTTGTTAAATCCGGTTATATATGTATATGAACGTACTACTAATTTAATATAAAAAATTATCTTCGCCCTGATAGGCAAAATTTTCAAATATATAAAAGTCAGCTGAGCCAGGCTGGGGTTTGAAGCCACGTCCTTGAAAAACACAAGAAAAAGATGTTGTTACGGCGTGTTAGCGTTCAGAGCCAAACTCATTATTTTCAAAGTCATCGCTAAGCGTTTGTCATGTAAGCACAAATAAATGGGAAAATATCCATTGTTGTTGTAATACCCTAGACAGACGGCAGCGTTAATTTGCATTAACTGCCTTAATTCAAATTAATTCGTACATTATCCACATTCTTAATGCACAAAATCAAAGGAAATTTAAACTGAATTTAGCAATTTCAATATGGCAATGCTGTTGAAAATCAATTGTCTTTTATCAAATTTCCATGTTTAAGAAAATAAAAAAGGAAAAAAATCAGAAATTTTCGCGTTTCTTCAAAATAAGCAGTTGTCTTTAGCGAGTAGAATAGCAGCTAATCGTTTTTCACGCCTTCTAACAAATCTCTTTCTAAAATTTTTATTTTCACAAAAAATGTCATTACCCACCATACCAATTCTATGGAAAATTATATCTTCTTTAAATGCTTTTTAAAGTTTTGCAATATTTTTATAATATTAAAACAAGTGAGCAAAGTCTATAGTCGGGACGGGGCCGACCATGTGATACCCTACACCACTACCCCTGTGCATAAACTTTTCACTGGTAAACATTTCGTTTAGGGAATATAATCCGACTACCACCAAAAATAATATGCCTCTTTCTCTCTGGGACCCCCATAAGCAACCAAAATTTCGTGACCATCCGATCAAAATTACGACCTGTAGCTTGATTGCAAAAAATGGAAGAATTGGATGCATTACCGACTATTGTGGTATGTCCCTTGTTTGACCACATTCGCCAACCTGCTTTACACCAATGTAAAGGTAATATTTTCTTCTTCCATTGACAGGCTTTGCCGTTGGAATACCCCTACTAGAAGCCGATATATTCACAAAGAATAAAACTTTGAATTTGTCTCCAAATGAGTTTTTCCCCATTCCGACCCCTAAATATTATCCGACTATCACCAAAATCAATAGGCTTCTTCCTCTGTGGGGCCCCCATCTACCCCCAAAAATGTCGTCACTATCCGATCAAAATTCCAACTTGTAGCGTGATTACAACAATGGAAATATTGGGTATATTACTGAATTTTGCAATATCTCGGTTTGCTCACTTACGCCAACATACTTTGCATCACTATAAACGAGATCTTTTCTTCTTCCATTGACGGGTATTCCTTTTGGAATACTCCAACCAGAAGCGGAGATATTCGCATAAAAAACGTTGACTTTTCTCCACATAAGCTTTTCGCTTAGTCCGACTCCTGAATATTATCCGACCATCACCAAACTAAATAGGTTTTTTCCTCTGTGGGACGCGCATCAACTCCCAAAAAATTCGTGACGATCCAATCAAAATTGCGACCTGTAGCGTGATTATAAAAAAATCGGAAAATGGGATGCATTATCTACTATTGCGATATCTCTGTTGTTTGACCACCTACGACAACCTGCTTTACATCCTTGTAAAGGTGATGATATTGTCTACTTTCCTTGCCAGGTTTTGCTTTAGATATACCTCTTAAAAAAACAGAGATATTGGCTTTGAAATAAAACGTTGACCTTTCTCCAAATAAGTGTTTGACCATTCCGACCCCTGAATATTATCCGACCATCATCAAAATCAATAGGCTTCTTTCTCTTTGGGACCCCCATTAACCCCCAAAATTTCGTGACGATCCAATCAAAATTGCGACCTGTAGCGTGATTACAAAAAAATCGGAAAATGGGATGTATTACCGACTATTGCGATTTATCCGTTATTTGGTTACCAACGCCGACCTAGTTTGCATCATTGTAAAGAGGGGATCTTCTACTTTCAGAGTCAGACTTTGCTTTTGGAAAGTTTTCAACAAAAATGAAAATTGGGGTTTTATTTGCTTCTATTGTGATATCTTCGTTGTTTGATCACCTACGAGCACCTGCTTTACATCATTAGAAAGGTGATATTTTCTACTTGCATTGCTTTTGGTATACCCCATATAGAAGCTGAGATATTCACTTTGGAAAAAAACGTTGTCATTTTATCCACCTAAGTTTTTTGCCATTTCCGACCCCTAAATAGTATCCGACCATCACCAAAATCAATAGGCTTCTTCCCCTCAGGGACCCCTATCAACATGCAAAATTTCGTGACGATCCTATCAAAATTGCGACCTGTAGCGTGATTACAAGGTTTAGATGGACAGACGGACAGACGGACGGACGGACGGACACACATAGCCAGATCGACTCAGCTCGTCGAGACATTCATTTTGGTATATATAAGTATGGGTCTGCGACCATTATTTCGATGCGTTACAAACTTTTTGGTCAAAACCAACTTATAATACCCTCCCCACATAGTGGTGTAGGGTATAAAGACTCAAAAATATCGCGAATAAATTAAATTTATTTTTGCTGCATCGTGGTGAAAATGTCAATGGTAGAAAGTGTATCTGTATCGCATATTTTGGCGAACTTTTGTAAAGCTTTATGAAATGGTCTGCTGGGTACAAACAAACAACACAAACAGCTGTTTCATAAATGCAGAAACTATCGTCTGTCAGGGTGAAAAATTAATTCAAATTAGGACATTTTCTGTCTGTCTAGGGTATTAAAAACAACAAAACTGCATTTGAAAGGTGAAAAGTTCGATGAAAGGGAAGCCAATCCACAGCCGATATGTCTGATGAGCCGCTCTACCAACGGCGAAACATGCATTTCACATAGCAGTGGTTGTGGGTTCGAATCTTCGGCTTTCCTTTTTCACTTTCAAAAATAAACGGTCATTAAGCTCGATTCCAACGAGAAATTAATTAAAAAAAAAACAAACAATTAAAAAAGTATCAGTCGGCTTTGCCGACAGAGATATTCCCTCAGCCTATGTGAATTGAAACTTTCATCTACGTCATCTACGTGAAACTTTCATCTATGTAGAAGTTAAACTAAATTTGGACAAGATATTAGGAGATCCGACGTTTGGACCAATTTGGTTGCCCCATTCAAGGGATATCGTGCATACCATTGTACTGACATTTTTTTAATTTAGGAGGGAAGTACAGGAAGTTGTTGCCAATCTTGGAACTGAAACTAAGTTTGGACAACTTTTGGGCTGTCTTCTCACGGAGTATGGACCTGCCCCTGAAGAAGCATTTACCAGGCAGCGAATGCAAGTTGCTTCAACAGAAATCAAGGTGATTCGAGAGCAGGACTTAAAGTGAACTTATCCGAAATTTTGTATGGGAGCTACCCGAAGGGTGGACAAATATAGTTCATATTCAAACCTGATACACATATGGCAGATATACTAGGATGTGTAAAGTATGAACCAAATCGGTCACCCCCTTTTGTGTGGGAGATACCGGAAGGAGTGGACCGATATAACCGTCTTCTAACTTAAACTAACTTTGGACAAAATATTACGAAAGCCAGACAGACGGACGGACATGCCTAAATCAACTCCAAATTGTCAGAAACGGATTTCGTGCAAACATACTTTGGGTCTAAACCCATTATTTCGATAAGGCACATTTTGCCCGATATACCCTCGTTAGCATAAATGCTGAGGGTATAAAAATCGCCGAAAGATTTTTCCTAGGTTTTACCATTTTTGAGATATAGCAGTTCAGGTCACATTTTTTGGTTTTTTAGGTTTTTACGATTTTGTTAGTTAAGGCGCATCGTGTGTATCGGGGTGTCTCCTGCAAATTGTATCCGTGCATCAACACAACAAGATGTTGTCGATGCCACAATCTAGTGAACATACTTCTCCCACCCATGCACGTCATGTGAGATCTTCATGATCTAGAAGTACAAAGGAGAAGCTCCAGATCTAGGAGCCTATCACGCAAGTTTGGATAGGATTCACACTGATGCAGAGGCAATTGTCATACATCACAGCAGAAGTACGACAGCTGCCAAGGCAAACACGTCTGGTTTTAGACCAATGTAGATTAGGACGATGCTGCCGCCTCAATTTGTATTGGGCTCAAAGTGACTGCACCATACACATGTCCTGTATGTAAATTGGGATCGGATGACATGCTGATTTGGTTTAACTAATGGGCTATATCTGTCCATGTTTTGGTATAGCACCCATAAAACAGTACCTCTTGATTTTAGACATTTTAAGGGGTTTAGGTATATTTGTTTACTCCACCATATGTTATTTGACGTTTTAGGTTTTCAGTGGCCACAAAAATTCTCCACCAAAAAGTGTCAACATAGGTCCATGTTTTGGTATAGCCCCCACATAATGGTACCTCCGGAATTAAGGTATTTTATCTACTTTTTTGTCCGATCTAGATATAATTTGGCATTTGATGTTCTTAGTGGAGGGATCTTCATAATCTAGAGGGAGAGAGGTCCAGAAGTACAAACAAGAAGCTCCAGATCTAGGAGCCTATAACGCAAGTTTGAATAGCATTCACACTGCTACACAGGCAACTGCCATACATGGCAGCAGAAGAACGACATCAGCCAAAGCAAACACGTCTGGTCTTAGACCAATGCAGATCAGGATTATGTGCCTCCTCAATTTATATTGGGCTCGAAGTGACAGCACAATACCCAAAATATGTCCTTATGTGGATTAGGATGGGATGACACGCTGCTTTGGTTTAACTGTGACGCTAAACCAACTCACTTGTCTTCTGATGCTTTCCGAATGTGGACACAGAGGAACCAGAGCCTGGAAAATCCACCATTTACCAGACATTCATATAATAGCGATTTCGTGATAACTCAAAAAACTACAAATGTACACTTACCATATTTTTGACGACTATGAAAATGCCTTCATTTCATCAGGACAAAATTCTGAGTCGATCCAGCCATGTCCCTCTGTCGGTTGTAATCATTCTAGCGTCCATAACAATTGAGCTAATCAGTTTTTTTGCCATAGGCAGGTCAAGTTTGATGATTGGCTATATCGGCCCAAGTTTTGGGATAGCACCCATAAAACGTTACCTCCCAACTTTCGACATTTTGAAGGGTTTAGTTATATTTTTTACTGAAGTACCTGCTATTTGACATTTTAGGTTCTCAGTGGCCACACAACTTTTCCACCTTTTTGTCCTACATAACGGTACCTTCGGATTATAGGTATTTTGAGGATTTTAGCTACTTTTTGATCGAACTAGTATTATTTGATATTTGAAGTTCTTTGTGGCCATAAAACTTCTTCACCAAAAATGGTAAACATAGGTGCATGTTCTGGAATAACACCATATAACATTACATTTGGTATAAAACGGTATCTGCCGATTTTAGGTATTTTGAGGATTTTAGCATCAAGGTTTAACTGAACTAGCCGTAGTTTGCTATTTGACGTTCCTAGCTGTAACAACAATTCTACACAAAAATTGGTTTAGACCCTATATAACGGTACCTCCCGTTTTTACGTATGTTGTACATATTAGCCAAATTTTTTAATCGAACTATATGTAATTTTACATTTCAGGTTCCCAGTGGCCACAAAATTCCTCCAACATTCGTCCATATGTTAATATAGTCCCTACATAGCAGTATCTCCGGATTTTTAATGCTTTGGGGAATTTAGCTGTATTTTTTAGTGGTAATTTGACATTTGAGCTTCCAGTGGTCGCAAAACTTCTCCACCAAAAAGTGTCAACATAGGTCCATGTTTTGGCATAAGCCGCATATAACGATACCTCAGGATTCTTAATGCTTTGAAGAATTTAGCTACATGTGTTGACCGATATTGATATGAGAGAAGTCTCCCTTGTCCCGTATGGGATGTTGTGGAACAATGTTTTGTTTGTGTTGTGTTGACCGAACTATCTGTAATTTGACATTTGAGGTTTCCACTGGCCACAAAACTACTCCAACAAAAATTGGTCCATATTTTGGTATAGTCACCATATATCGGTATCTCCGGCTTTTTAAGGCTTTGAAGAATTTTGCTACATTTTTTTTATCGAAGTAGTAGTGATTTGTTATTTGAGGTTCCCAATGGCCGTAAAACTTCTCCACCAAAAATTCTCAACATAGGTCCACAGTTCGATATAGCTCCTATATAAAGGTATCGCCCGATTGAAGTATTTTAGATACATTTTCTGACCTAATTTAGATATTTGGGGTATATGTGGGCGAAAAACTTCAACACATAAAATTGTGAACAAAAAAGGAAAATAATTATTCCATTCGGCCCGGCCGAACCTTACGATTTTTACCTGTTATCACACACCTTTTTCTTCAAACCATTCCAAACAACTCTAATACAATTACACACAAATTTATTATTGACCCGCCATAATGTCAACATCTAAAAAATATTTGCTTCAAAATAATTTAATCAATTGAAATACTTTTCATATTACAATTTGATTTATTGCTCATTTCTGTTCGTGTTCGCATAAATGCAAGCGGTAATTTCCGCTAATAAGAAAATTTTTACAAAAATTCATTATCATAAAAACAAACTCGCACGGATGCAAAAGGTATTCAATTAGAAAATTTGTTTCCTTTCTATAAATGTGCCCTACCGACCAACCAGTCAGCCAACCATCCATACAACCACCGCGTTGTGTCGCAAAAACTGCCAACATTTCATATGCTTTGGCGCCTTCAGCTGCAGAACCTAGTTTTCATTAATTTGCCAGTATTTTAAGAAGAAACTTTTATAAAATAACGAAATTTATGGCTTAATTAAGTCACATACACTCTTCACTCGCTAGGTGGCTGGCTCGTTTTTATTTCAATATGCCATAATACAGCTGTCGATATACATACATTTTTGCCATCCTCTGTTAAGGTTTTGTGTATGTATGCATGTCAGTGAGTGTCTGTTCTCTGTCTTTGTTAAGGAATTTTCGTTATGGATTTGTTGTTTTTATTGGCAGTATAATTTCCAATGTTATATCGTCTGCCGCCTGTAACGCCAAGTGCTGTAAACTTCCATGAGATGTTTGAATTGGGAAGTTCAAACATGGTTGCCGGTTTTGTTTCCTTTCAAAATGGTTATTATATTGGTGCGAAAATTGTTAAAACGCCAGATTAAGCTTTTCTTCTGAGCGAGTATAGGAGTATGTAGATGTTCAAAATTGGGCAAGAAATCACAACAACACTTAAAGGTGACGCAACGTATTATAGCTACCCTGATATAAAACACGAGTTGGGCTGCGGATTCGTAGTTAATCGGCGGTTAAAGCACCTGGTCCCAAGTTTCAACCCCGAGAAGCAAACACGGACTAGGATCAACACCTTGTTGTAGCAAATTAACTTACCCGATTAAACCGGTAGCAAATAAAGCACGAGTAGGCACAACACGAAAGTTAGACATCGGTAAAATGCATCATACATATAACCACATGTTCCGCTCATTTCTTGTTCAGAAAACATATCAGGGCAGTGCAAAATATTGCCCACTCAATGCAATCATCCGCAAAATCCATATGTGGATACCAGATTCATTTTCCAAGGACCCCACAGTATTAACAGAAGTTTCGTGTTGGGATGAATGTGGCAAATAGCGTAAGCGTACTCATGACATACGACCATTTGTTGGGATATTTGATTGAGACACCTCCAAAACATGGTTTTTGAACGCTTTTAAGCATCTTCTGGTGATTGTTGCTATTTGTCGGGTTCACACGCATAGTTCCATGATTCTTCACCTGGATCAATCTTATAAACGTATTTTGAAGCACCGCAATCGTATTTTTTCGAAATTTCCTGCACCGATCAACACCGCATCCAACGAGAAAAACTCCATTTTTGCCGCCAAGTGTTCATGCAATATCAAATGTCAGTTGGTGGAATAAATGCCCAAGGATGCATCTATCTCAAGGTATATAACATGGCGATCTTGCATTATCCGTTCACACACGGCTTAATTTTTTTCTGGCACAACTGCCGTTTTTGGACGACCCTCATGAACTTCGATTTTTTGGCGAGTGCCGGCATGATTGAATTCATTAAACCAGTTTTTCGTAATGCTGTAGGATGGTCCTTTATCGATATACATAGATTTAATTTTATCGATGCTCTCTTGCGCACGATTATCTACGACGAAAGTTGTGAAAAATTATCGGACGAAAATGTTCACAAACAAGTTAAATTTTTTCAAAGTGATTTTTTCAAGTCACTGTAAACAACACAACACATGGTCATATGCCAATTTGTCCTGAATACGCGTAGGCCAAAACCTGTAAAAATTTCCAAAAATGTTAAATGACGCCTGGCGACACTGCGTGTTGCCTAGGCCATATAGTTTTTTTAATGACCCTCGTAAATTCTTCTGTAAGGGCAAGTTAATCTGTTAACAGATACAGATAGTGAACTCAGTAGGTGATGAATTTGTTTGCCTACTCATATCCCGGTAACAACCCCCTAAGAACCTCAAATGTGAAACTGCAGATAGTTCGGTCCACAAATGTAGCTAAACTCCTCAAAATACCTAAAATCGAAGGTGCCTTTATATGGAGCCTGTACCAAAACATGGACCAATGTTGACAATTTTTAACGGAGAATTTTTTCAAAAAAAAAAATGTCAAATTACTCGTACAGCAACAATTATAGCTAAAATGTTCAAAATACCAAAAGTCTCGAGGTACCGTTATATGGGGGCTACATCCAGACACGGACCTGTGTTGACAATATTGGATGGAGAAGTTTTGTGACCCCTAAAAACTAAATGTCAAGTAACAGGTCAAAATGTAGCTAAAATATGGGGCTAAACCATCATTAAATTCTGCTGGAAAAATTATTCGATATTTGGTGATTTATTTGAGCCATGGAAGTTCACAGAGGAAATCTTGATTAAACAAATGATGCTGTTTGGGTGTTGGCTTACCTATCTCTTCGAAAGTGTTTTTCGTCATAATGCACGATCCATTTCTACAGATAAAACGCGCTTACCAAATACTTTTTCAGCTCATCCGCTTCATTGTGGACAGCCTTGTGGATTTCTGACTAACGTGGGGTTGGGGTTTCAATGCCCTCAGCGGAAAGCGGAGGACACACCATTGGACAACAGCTTTGTTTTATAACAAAGAGTCGTGAAATGGCTGTTCGGTTATGCTTCCTTTTGTTCGTTGGTGCTGCATTTCTCCCAAGAACTATGTGCAGTAGTTGTTCTACTCGGCTGAGTTGTTCTACTTTCTGAAAAATCAGGTATCGCTGAGCTGGTAAGTTTGGATTCAATTGTTTTCATTTTCTTCATTCGCTTAGATGGGTGGATGGTATCGGCACCAGCAGGTTTGCTGCTTGAGTAACCAATACGGGCTTTGCTCTCAATTGTTTGTAGAGGTTAATTTACTTTTTAAACCCTCAGTATTTATGCTAACGAAGTATATATACTTTTATTCGAGAAAAATGTGCCCTACAAAAATAATGGTTTTATACAATTTGGAGTGGATTTAGCCATTTCTGTCCATCTGTCTGGCTGGAACGCATGATAACTCTCGAACGGATGAACCGATTTAGTCTAAAATTTGGCGTTCGTAATATTTTATCCAAACTTAGTTTAAGTTCGAAGATGAGCCATATGGGTCCACTTCTTCAGATTCCTCCTCCACAAAAGTTCGAAAATGTTCGGAAAAATTGTGCGCACGAAAACTTCTGAAGCGAGTAACCGATTTGGTCCACACTTACAACATCGTGAAATTTCTACCAGCCATAGATGAGATTTCAATATGGACTCTATCGGTCCACTCCTTCTGATACCTCCACACAAAATATCGGGAAAGTTCAGTTTTGGACCGGCTCTCTAATCGCTTTGATAATTATTGTAACAACTTGTATTTTCTGCTCCCATTAAGACGGTACATGTTTTTTCAATGGCAAGTCCATACTTCCTGAGAAAATAGTCCGAAAGTTTTAAAAAACTCCTATAGCACCATAACTATCGAACGGATCAGTCGATGTGGTCTAAAATTTGGCGTTCATAATATTTTGTCCAAACTTAATTTAAGTTCGAAAATAGAAAATAGGGAATAGATATCGGTCCACTCCTTCTTGAAGGAAGTAACCGATTTGGTCTATACTTTTCGCAACGTAATAGCTCTATGGATCATACATCAAGTTCGAATATGGTCTATGGTATATGGTCTGTTCTTTCCTTCAAGTTCTTCGCACAAAGTTTGTGAAGAGTTCAGTTTAAGGCCTGATTTCAAATCGTTTAGCTTCTTTTTGTACAGTACATTTCCTGAGAAAATAGTCCGAAAGGTTTAAAATAACCCTATGGCACCTTATGTCTTGGCTCGATTCAGCCGAATTGGTCCAAAATTTGGACTTCGAATCCCTTTGGTTTTTGTTGCAACCACTTGCATTCGTTACTTCTTAAGATAATGGCCCAAAATCTCCATAAAAGACACCAACTAAACTGGTTAGTACCTAAGATAACCCTCGAAGGGAGAAACTGGTTTGATCCAAACATTGTACATCGTATAATAGAGACGTTAGACGTATTGTGTGTACTTCTTTTCTTAAGGTCTGAGGCTGAGGGTATATTTCTGTCGGCCAAGCCGACTGATAATTTTTTACTTGTTGTACATCCATTCGGCTTTTACCTTGGTCATGTAAAACCGTTTCTTTGGTGAATAAACTTTATTTTTTTTGCGCCGCTCGCAGTCTTCTCGAAGTTTTTTTTTTAAATTTTGCTAAAATGGCTTGAATAATATGAGCCGCGAAGACTATCTGCTGTAAAAACTCAAAATTATGCTATATATGTCCCTAAGTGAGTGCCGACCAAGAAGAGAGAAGGCAAAAATGTGAATGTGTTAAAAACATTGGCAATTTATGACAGTGTGTTAGTAAGTTTTTATGCACGCAAGCTACAAAACAAAGACAAATCAAAACATTTGCTCTCTGTTCAACGCTCTTTCTTCGTGTTCGGGTCGTGTGTGTGTGAATTGCCGAAAAACTTCGTATCCAGCGACAAATGGATGTTCGGCAATGTCCTAAGTTATGCTACCGGTTTCGTTGTTAGTTACGCAGCTAATCACACGTATCGGTTGCTACAGATAGTGGCTTCTTTTGGTAGTACTTCGAATATTATTGTTATTAAGAGAATAAGCTTGCCATCGTACTTTGGTTTTTCAAATTCGTTTAATTTTATTTTTTTATTTATTTCTCGTTGGAGTTGAGCGTAATGATCCCTTCGATAGTAATGGAGCCTATTAGGTACTTCAGTTGGACTCCGTATATTTATAAGAGCATTTGGACCATTAGACCAGGAACTATGGAGTTGTCACGAACAATTTATATCGCTGCAAACAGTACAACAAGAAGTTGTCTCGATAAACTTTTGCAAACGACCTACGAACCACCATTAAACAAACATGTTGACGTTTTGTGGTACTTGAGTATGGTTTCCAATATGCAAAGTTTCGTTCAAATCTGATATTTTAAGTTTTCATGTTCAGCAGTCATTTGATTTGGTGTCGGCAGGGTTATTTAAAGCAGCATCCGGCAAAAGGGGCACACGTCTCCTCGATGAGAATAACAACAGAACATCCACCACTCAGTCTTCGTTCAGAAGTCAATGAAGAAGGTTCTGTTGTCGCTTGTTTCAATGATTTTTAATTTTAGCAATGCATTAAGGCATACGCTGTTTGTGGAGATAGCGAGAGAGAGAGTCGTATGTGTGAGACCGCAGACAATGCGTTTGCGTTAGTACCGATACCTGATTTAGAGCTTTTGAGACATTATCCAAGAAGCATGAAAGGTTTTTATCTAATCTAACAGTCGAAAAGTCATCACCCTAATATGCATACATAACATACATATCTATATACATACAGACATAAAACTGTTCTCACAAACATCCCCGAAGAGCCAGGGGAGATTTCTCTCACGTAAATGGGTTCATCAAATTCATATTAAGCCATGGATATGGACTAAATTTGTATCCACTTCTTTTACCTGTCTGAAATAGGCAGGACATGTCATCTATATTTTTGGCAGCGTTAATAATGACATGTTGCCTGGCCTGGGAAGCGAACCCAGGCATGTATTGCACATGGAGGTAGTAATTATCATTGCTCCACGGTGGCACTTTACAACAATAACTTGGCCTACGTTTTAAACGAAATCAACAATTAAGCCATTAAAACCTAATTTGACAACCCTACCAAAGAAAAACACATTCCACAAAAATGTTCTGCAAAAGCGAATATTGCGTGCTATTTTTTTTCAATAGCAAAAATATTTCACAACTTGTCTTTCTACGTCGGGCCAACACCACCAACATTCGAATACAATTTACAAACTATTTTCTCCACTACTTACGCCTTAATGCCGTAGTCCTTCCAATAGTTCAGGAAATTTATAACCAGTGGCAAAATATTTGCTCAGAGACTCCCACGAGGCCACGTGGTGTTGAGTACATTTTGAATAATTGGTTAAATTTTGACGGTATGTTTATTTTGGTCGTCGCCGCCGCCACTGCCACCAATGCCGCCACAAGCAATGTTCGACTGCTGTTGCGGTATGGTGTGGTCGATGTTCTGTGATTCCTTGCGGTATTGATTTATTTGCTGTAATTATTTTTAATTGTTATTTGCTGTTTTTTTTGTTTTTTTTTCATTCTGCACATCGTCGTTGCCGACGGTTACATTTTCTGCTGGTCTGGTTCGTTTTTCCACAATTGAATGTAATTATGGTGTCAGAATATCTGCGTACTTGTATGTGTGTTGGTAAAGTGTTGCAATGTTGAAAATTTAATGAGGATGAGATTCATTATTTCATTTGGAATTGTGCAACATTACCGGAAAATAATGCACAATTATGTTGCATGGGTGTATCGATTGGTTTGTGTGTGTATGTGTAAGGGAATTATTTAACATAAAATGGAAATTCTCTGGAAGGATCGTAAATTAATTTACATAGAGTCAATAAAATGTTATTCATATTAAATCCAAAGTATTAATAGTTAATTGTAGGTGATTTTCTTTTGAAACTTGAAGTTGGGGCTGAAATTATTTTGCAGATGAAGTGAGAGTTGAGTTTACAGGTAGAATGATAAGATAAACAGAATTCGAGTATAGTTCATACATTCTGTCAAACGTATCAGCTATTCTTATAGTAAACATAAAACGTTCAGTAACAAAATATACACCCTGTTTTTTAAATTTTGACCTAATCCAGTAAAGGCTGATTTTACCTATAATTTAGAGTCAGCAATTGTTAAATAACATACATTGTATAAAACTTTTTCGTGCTTGTGGTGTACGTACAACATATCCATTCTATAGATAATTGCCATATTTGTCCTCACATGTCACATGTCAAATTCCACACAAACTTTAATTCAAATTCCAAACTATTTCCCGTTCTTTTCATGTGGTTTCCTATCAACACATCACCGACAACACACCGACATTACATTACAACCACAAATATGTACGTTTACCGCACAGGACAAAATCTGATGTTTTTCTTTCAAATTACTTGAGAAAACTAATTTTTAACGAATAACAAAATATTTAAAAAAATTAAAAATTCCCTTGTATGTGAAATATTTGCACTTAAGTTTTGCGTCAGCTAAGAGTTTTTTCTGGAAAACTGTTATTTGCTGTTAACGTGAATACCATCTCCAGTGCTGATATCGATTACACTTTAGTCAATGTTGGAGTGAGTGTAATAAATAATTTACGTATAGTGATGTGCAGTGCAGCCACTACCAATAATATTACTGTTTGTTTTCGTAAGTTTAGTTCGAACATACTTGCTATTAGTAAAATGTGAAAAGAATTTAAATTGATGCACGGTTTTCAATGAAAAATATATTCGATAGAATTTTGTTGGGTGTGGTTACAAGGAAAAATTAAAAAAAAAATGCATCCAATATTTTAGTATAATGTTTAAATAACATTTAATAAATTGAAGAATTTTTATGTATGAAAAAGTAACACACATGTTGGGTATCCACAATGAATACCGTCAAGTTTCAGGTGGAAAGTAAATAAAATAAATTAAAACTAAATACCAAATTTCAGATGGGGGATTAAGACCACAAACTTTAAAATACTGAAAATCGGGGATACCGTTCTATTGGGCCTATATGAAGACATGGATCTATATCAAACAAATTTCAGGAGGAAATTTTTGTATCTTTAAAATACAGAAAATCTGGAGGTACCGTTTTATAAAGGCTAAATGAAGACATGGACCTATACCAACAAAACTCAGGAGGACATTTTTATACCCCTAATGAAAACTTAACATAAAATGTCAGCCCATTCGGTGTGACATTGAGACCACGACCTTTAAAATACTGAAAATAGGGAGGTATCGTTCTATGGGGGCTAAATGATGGCATGGACCTATTCCAACAAATTTCAGCCATTTTCTTCAAAATACTGAAAATTGGGAGTTACCGCTCTATGGAGGCCGTATGAGGACGTGAAACAATACCGACAAATTTCAGGTGGAAAGGTTTATATTGCCAACGAAGACTAAATACCAAATTTCATCCCTTTCGGTTGGATATTGAGGGCTTAACTTTCAAAATGCAAATAAAATCGGGAGGTACAGTTTTATAGGGGCCTTATGAGGGCAGTTTTTGTGTGAGTTTTTTCTTATCTAATCACCTCATAATTAGATTTTTATCTAATCTCAAGTAAAAACTCATCAAAATATGATACATGGATATGAGGTTGTAAAAAAATCAGAAGTCTGGTATACACACTAAAGTTATGACTTTATTAAAACCTCATATCCTTGCATCATACCGTGATGAGTTCCTGTATAAATAATAAAACTTTAAAATAAACTTTAGAGCATGGGTGACCAAGAAGAGAACAGACCAAAATGTGAATGTATTCAAACTATTGGCAACTTTTGACTGTGTGTTAGTGTGTTTTAAAGCACGCACGCTACAAAAGAAAAACAAATCAAAACATTATCTCGCTTTCATACGCTCTTTCTATTCATCCGGATCCTATGTGTGTAAATTAGCGAAAAACTTCGGCACCGCTGTGCCAAAGAAGAACACATGGGCTTTAGAGCCACCTGAAATAACCAAACTGACATTTGTTTCTCTCTGTTCTTTAATTCTGAATATCATTTCGTAAACACTTTTTTCAAAAAAAAAATTTTTAAACAATTTAATGTTTTCAAAGTATTTTTTTATTTCATAAATTTTTTCAAAAAAATAATTTTTTGGGAATGGATTTGTGCGAGAATTTTTATATATTTGTGTGGAATAAAAGTTATTTTAGTGATTAATAGACAAAAGTTCGATCATTCGTGATACAGGAAATAATTTTTGAGAAAAAAATGAAAGTAAGTGAAAGAAAAGTCTTAGCCCTAATACACACACTCATACGGGCAAAATGTGCCCCATCGAAATTATGGTTTCAGACCCCAAGTATGTTTGGTCGAGTCCCGTTTGACAATTTTGAGTCGATTTAGCAATGTCCGTCCGTCTCTCTGGCTGGCTGCCTTGAGAGCACAATGACTCTGGAACGGATCAATTTGTTTAGTTTCGAAAATGAGTCATATCGGTCCATTCCCTTAGCACCTCTCCCACAAAAGTTCAAAAATGTTCGCACAAATGGCACGCACGATTACTCCCGAAAGCATTAACCGATTTGTTCGACACTTTGCAGGTATAGGGCTACTACTTTGAGTATCTTTTACACACAATTTCGGAAAATCGCTTTGTTTTTTTTTTTGCAAGAACTTTTATTCGTTGCACCCATTCCTATATTTCAGGAGCAAAACCAAATTTCCTAAGAAAATGGCCGGAAAGCTGTAAAAAGCACTACGGCACCGTTATATCTTGAACGGATATAACGATATTATGGTTTTCGTGGGAAAGTCCAGGCATCTTGACATAGTGGTCAAAAAGCTCTAAGTTATTTGGTGATCAACTGAAATGATATGAGAGCGCGCTATCTATAAAAAAGAAATATAGATCCAGTTCAGTTCATATGACAAAAGAATTCTGAAAATCACATAAATACATATTTTTTTGGGAAAAAAAGAATTTCAATTGACACAACCTGAGGGTATATCTCTTTCGATATATTCGGTGAAAAATTTGCATCAATGAAAGCGATGTCTAAAGGCTATTGAGTAAATGCGTTTCAGACAATTTGAAGTCGATTTAGCAATGTCCGTCCGTCTGTCTATCTGGCCGGCTGGTGCGCACGATAACTCTCGAACGGATGAACCGATTTGGTCCAAAAGTTGGCTATCGCAATATTTTGTCCAAGATGGGTTATATCGGTCCACTCCTTCCAGTACATCCCCCACAAAAGTTCGAAAATGTTCGGAAAATTTGTGCGCACGATAACTCTTAAAGGGAATAACCGACTTGGTCCATACTTTGCACATCGCGATATTTCTACCAAACTTAGATGAGGTTCCAATATGGACTCAATCGGTCCACGCCTTCGGGTACCTCCCACACAAAATTTCGGAAATGTTCAGTTTAGGGTCTGCTCTCGAATCGCTTTGATTTTTGTTGCAACATCTTGTATTCACTGCTCCCCATACGACGGTATAAGTTTCATCAGGGGCAAGTACATACTTCCTGAGAAAATAGCCTGAAAGTTACAAAAATCCCCTATGACACCGTGTGTAGTGGTTGGAGCGCAAGATAACTCTCGAACGGATCTGCAGATTCGGTTCAAAATTTGGACTTCGTAATATTTTGTCCAAACTAAGTTTAAGTTCG
Organism: Musca autumnalis; assembly: GCF_047663935.1. NCBI lineage: Eukaryota > Metazoa > Arthropoda > Insecta > Diptera > Muscidae > Musca > Musca autumnalis. Next base: position 190,056,090 of record NW_027411644.1, read on the forward strand.
AATATGGATTGTATCGGTCCACTCCTTCCGGCACCTCCCCCACAAAAGTTCAAAAATGTTCGGAAAATTTGTGCGCACGAATACTCTTGAAGGGAATAACCGACTTGGTCCATACTTTGCACATCGCGATATTTCTACCAAACTTAGATGAGGTTCCAATATGGACTCAATCGGTCCACGCCTTCAGGTACCTCCCTCACAAAAGTTGTAAAATGAGTACTGAGTCTTCGTTGGTGGTACAAAACTTTCCCCCAGAAATTTGTCGATATATGTATTCGTATTTTGAAGGTTGTGGCCACAATAATCCACGAAATGGCTGAAACTTGGCATTTAGTCTTCGTTGGGGGTATAAAACTTTCCTCCAGAAATTTGTCGGTACCGGTCCATGTCTCCCGATTTTCAGTATTTTGAAGGTTCAAAATATTTATAGTTTTCTTTAAAATTTTAAAGTTTACGTCAAAGATGCCTTTGTAATCCGATTGTAATGAAAATTTAGATTTGCTTGCAAAAACTTAGAGGATTAATGAACTAAACATTTTTGACATTCATTTGTGAGAAATGTAGAAACAAATGTTGTTAAAGTCGAGTTATTTTTTTTTTTCGACTCGAACTCCGGACATGTTGCTCGATTCCGACTCGAAGACTCCGACTTCGAAACCCTTGCATACTTTCACTAGCCTAAATGCTGGTGATGCGGCATGTTAAATGTGAAACGTTACTACTTTATTCTCAAATAAGAAATAAATTATTCTCCTATGCGTTTCCTTCGTTGAGCAGTCTCCATTTTCAGGAATTTTGTTCACTTATGAAATTTTCAGAAAATCTTCACTTTTAAACCCACACTATTCTCATCTTCACACAATGTAAAATTAAACCACTTATTGAAATATTGTACGTAGCTTCGTAAAATTCTCCATAAAAATGAAAGTTTCAATTAAAAACATATTTTCAACTATACTTCCAGCATCAACGCTGAACACATTGGACGTTGGTTCCTGTGAAACTTCCCTTCAACACATAAAACTTATGTGTGACGTGCGAATGTTATGGGTCAACGCACACATCCACAAAGATAAAACGTCATGAAATAACAACAAAAGGGATTTATTAACTCACCTGTGCTTTTTGCCGTCAAAATGTTTTTTGACCGTCTCGATGTGATGTTTATTGTCATAGTGGTTGTTTGCGTGATGCTGCTGTTGAATCTCGTAATCGTCAATATCGATGTCATGCATTATGGCCAGAGGACTGAAGGGATTGTTGTAAATGGATATGCCACGGCTGTGATGGCCTTTGTTTGCAACGGATTGATCGTGGAAGCAGGCGGTCGCACAGAAAATGATGTGAACGTTCATCAAACAATGCCAACGCACAAAGGATAAGCACAGAAATGCGGACAGAACACAAGAAATAGAGAAGAAAAATACAATAAAGTAAAATTAATTAAATTTCATTTCAGAAAAATGTGTTCAAAATACAATGTTACTGCGATAAAGGTGGACTAATTTAAAACTGTTTTGAGCGATAGCATTTCATGTGACATTTTTTGATTTTTGTTCTGTTGAAATGTGTCTACAATTTTCTCAGGGATCGGACGGTACTACTTCGAGATGTGAACTTATACGAGAAATTATTATTTTTTTTTGTTTTTTTTTTTTTTTTTTTGCAAAAATAAATTCATAATAATCTCTACATATTGTGTTTTAAGATATGTATATGCTCTGTTCCAGAAGCTGCAAGAGTCTACTGTATTTGAAGTTTTGAAATTATTTCGCTTAAACATTTTTCAAAAATAGTAGATTCCTACAGGTTCTGGAAAAGAGCAATAATTAGTAATTGTTTTCGTTACATTTTCAAGAGTTGTTCTTTGGTCCAAATTTCGTCATCTATGCAATTTTAGTTTTATTTATCATGCCTAACCATTGCCACCCTATTCTTCCCGCAATATTGTATATTTTTAATCAACCTACATTGATGTTAAAGTACCATTTTCCATTACAGACGTCAATGCGAAAGGTTATATTGACCGACACTTACACGCTTGAATATACAACATTCCTGGAAAACATCAGGTCATTCTTATAACTGAATACTCTATGAATGCCTTGACTTCTTTGAAATCATTAATTTATGTATGTCCGTAGATGTTCAATCTAGAAGACATCAAATTTCCTGGAAAATTCCTCTTTATAGCTATAAATTAAATTTTTATTTTGTTTTGCTGGATGTTTTGCTTTCCTTTATTATCTTTTTCTTAGTTCACAATGGAATTGAAGCCATTAAAGAAAACGGAAATCTAATGAAGGAAGAATTTAAAGGAAACATTAAAATAATTGTGGGGGCTAAAAGAACAATCTTTAATCCAAACGATATCCTTAAGGGCGTCTTTGGCATTCATGAATTCGTAGAAATGTGTGCTAAATGCTGCACGTGGAATTTAGTACATACATTAAAGGAAATGCGATGAAGATGATTTTTACCTTCCTAGAGATTTTCTTAAAAAAATAAATAATAATGTTTTTTCTTTGATCAAGAAAATTATCCACTTAGGTCTGAGTTAGTCCTGTCGAGATACTAATTTTTCCAAACTTAAATACATATATTAGAAAGTAATTTTCTGTTGAACGACAAGAAACCTTTCAAACTTAGCTATTTAAGATAGTCAATGCAATCAAAATTACGTAGGGTTATTAATACCAAGCAATAACCCTAATTGGGTTTGACACGACAAATTATAGAGATTATCTTGGTCCCCTTCTCTCATTCCAAGCGAACACAGACATCAGCGTCCTATTAGGATACTTCAAATTCTCTTTAATGGTAGTGAATTAACATTTGTCAATCTACACGTTCACTAATGAAACCGATAATAAATATCCTTTAGGAGTCTTATCCAGCAAAAATACTCAATAAAATCCCCTTACTAACCCATTTTTTAACAGAGACATGTCGCGCGAAAAACTGTTTACAAATCCGAGGGTTGTGTGTTCAATAGGGTTATGACTTTTTTACAACCTCGTATCCCTGTATGATATTTTGATGAGTTTTACCTATAATTACATAAAAGCTTAATTATAAAGTGATTCGATAAAAACACAAAGCTTTCAAAATTTTTATTTTTTCTGAACTTTTAATAACTGGAAACAATGAATAGAGGCACACTACATAATCAAAATTACATAGCCGTATGTTTCTCACTAATTTTGTCGTCGTATTTTCTATTATATATTTGAGTTTGGTGATAAGTGACTGACTGACTCATCATCAACGCCCAGCTAAAACGGTTAAAGCTAGGAGCTTGAAATTTTACCAGTAGATCACTGTTGGTGCAAATGTGCGAGATAAGGCCGGGTTTTGCAAAATTCGTCCTGGAACCACAAAAAATAACAATAACAAAAATCCTTATTATTCACTGTTATTACTTACTTATGTACTTAGTTTGTCAAATTAAATGCTATAATTTCTTAATACCGTAAAATATCACAAACAATTTCAAATTTTGTAGTTTACTTCTAGGCGTATTTATTTTATAGTAAACCAATATATATTGGAAAGACAATGAAGGTTGTTATTTTCCATTGCAACATATGTCGCAGTTGGTGATAATGGTATAAACTTGAAGTAAGCTATAAAATTTTGCTATAAGCTATATAATTTTGTTTTCAGATAACAGGTGTCGCACAAAAGATTTTCTTTCGTTAAAATCCAGTTAGACAAAAAATTATTACAAACGATGAATTTGTAAAAATTTTGATTTTCAATTTCAAATTAAAACAAAAATTCTTTCAATAATATGCCTGTCTGCGTACTCCATAATTTGTAATAATTATTACAAATGTTTCCAATTTTGACAGTTGTATAAAGGAAAAGTTGTTGAAAAAATTGTTTCAGCAATATTTAGTAAGTAAAAAGACACACCAAAATGTTTGGTTTGTTGTACATATAGTCCGGTCAAAATAGACATTGAAATAGCAAAAATTCCCACAAAGCTGAATTTTGGTGGAGGGCTAGGGTTTGCCATTAGAAGCAACGTCCTAAAAGTCCCCATCGATTTTTTATTTTTAGGTTTTCGGATTTATTTTTTGAAAACGGTTGATCTAATCAAAAAGTGACTAAAGTAAATATTGTAGACAAAAAAATTATCTACAAGTCTGATCCTTATAATTTTTTTCTTAGAAGGAACCATTCTTGGGATATAGCTGTTCTAAAAAACACATGATTTTTTGCACTTATAAGGGAAATATGCACATATTCAGACGAACCGGCTAAAATAAGCGAAGTAATCGGGTCTGTCCCCCAAAAAATATATATTTTCTTGAAGAGCGAAATTATAGCTATCTTCTAAAAAATTCCAACAAAATCGGAGTGTGTTTAGTAGAGTTGCGTCGTTCATGAACGAACCGGCTCAAAGGAACGATTCCGTGAAAAGAAGGAACGGATCCGTATCCAGCTCATTCTTTTATATCGTTCATTTAGATTCCCTATGGACGAGTCATTGCTGCTTACAAAATTAGCAGCATTGGTTTTGCAGTCAAACTCTAAACAAACGCTGCGTTAGCGGAAGCAGCACAAATTTCCACACAAAACAAACAATGATTCAGAGAGCTACTCTTGCTCAGTAACTCACCTCATTCAGTAGCATATCTCGGTCATATCTTTCTCTTGTATCATTCGTTCATCTGGTTCTTTCATATCAAAACCACCACCACACGTGGTGGTGTCATTCGTGAACGAACATTTTCAAAAGAACGATTCGGTGAAAAGAACGACGAAGTCATATGCAGCAGAGAACGAACGACTTCAAAAGAAAATAATACAGTCAAATGTATTGTTGAACGAAAAAGAGCCAACGAACGAAGTAAACGATCCGGATCTTTTTAGTGAACGGAATGAAAACGATCGATCCGCTCAATGAACGAGATTGCCCAACACTAGTGTTTAGTACAGTTATTCAATGTTAGAGTCATTTTATGCAAAAATAGCCCATTTAACCCACATGTATAATCGAAAGCCCAACGGGAACGACCCCAACGAAAACTCTCCGATTTTTTTCAAGTTTTGTCCGAAGGTAGGGTTTGTTGCGCTGATTACGGAAATGTATAATTTTTAGACCCGAAAGGCCAAATTTAAAAACCGGTTTTACTGAACCGATTACTACAAAGTGGATATCGTTTGAAATCTTACGGAAGTATCTAACACATAGTGTCGTTACTTTAACCGGTTCGCCTCATAATGTACTTACGCGGCTAATTTTTTATTTGACCTTTAAATCGAGATATCTCGAAAACGGTAAGTGTTTTTTAAGAATCATAAAGACCAATCTTGTAGACAATTATTGAATCTACAACTTTTACTTTAGCGGGCTTTTGCTAAGTATTACCGTTTTTGAGAAAAATTAAAAAAAACTGAATAATTCCTCCAAAAATGACTTTGACCCCGAATAACTTGTTTTGCACACATGGGATCGATGGGGACTTTTAGGACGTTGCTTCTAATGGCCAACCCTAGCACTCCACCAAAATTCAGCTTTGTGGGAATTTTTGCTATTTCCCCCTTATACGCATGTCTATTTTGGCCGGACTAATATGAGTTGCTGTTGAAGACAAAATTAGGGTATTAAATTCAGAAATCGGTCAGAAATAACAAAAATAATTTCTATTAAAAAAAAATAGTTTTAATGTTGAGATTTTCTTTATAATAGTGTCACTTCCGCTAACGAAGTAGCGGGCATATGCTAGTTATTACATATGTTTATCTCATTTTATATTATATATAACATTATTTCGTATATCATAAAATATTTAAATGGAATAAAAGTTATTTTCGTCATTAATAGGTAAACGGTCATTATATGTGCAACAGGAAATATTTTTTTGAGAAAATTTTGTCCTTTCATTTCATAGTGTTTTAAAAAAATGCATAGTGGTTTGTGCGGAAACTTTTTATACCCTACACCACTATGTGGGGGGTATTATAAGTTGGGTTTGGCCAAAAAGTTTGTAACGCATCGAAATACTGATCGTAGACACATACTTATATATACCAAAATGAATGTCTCGACGAGCTGAGTCGATCTGGCTATGTGCGTCCGTCCGTCTGACCGTCTGTCCTTCTAAAGCTTGTAATCACGCTACAGTCGATGGTTGGATAATATTTAGGGGTCGGAATAGGCAAAAGACAACGTTTTTTTCCAAAGCGAATATTTCAGCTTCTATATGGGATATACAAAAAGCAACCTGACAATGAAAGTAGAAAATATCACCTTTCTAATGATGTAAAGATGTCGAACGAAGATGTCACAATAGTCGCAAATAAACCCCAAATTTTCATTTTTGTGATTTTAATTATAGTGACGAATATCGCAGATTTGTTTGGGGACTTGCCAAAAGCAAAGCCTGACTATGAAAGTAGAAAATTCCATCTTTACAATGATGCAAACTAGGTCGCCGTAGGTGGCCAAATAACGGAGATATAGCAATATTCGGTAATACATCCCATTTGTCCTTTTTTTGGAAATCACGCTATATGTCGCACTTTTGATCGAGGAATTCGCCACCGAGGAAGAAGCCTATTGATTTTGCTGATAGTCGGTTAATATTTAGGGGTCGGAGTGAGCAAAAAAATTTATTTGGAGAAAAATTCAACATTTTATTCCAAAGAAAATATCTCAGCGTCTATAAGTGGTGTGGTGTGTGGGTGCCACCGTGGTGCAATGGTATGCACACCCGCCTTGCACACATAAGGTCGTGGGTTCGATTCCCCGGCCAGGCAACATCAAAACACTTTTCAACGGTGGCAAAATACCCCTCAGTAATGTTGGCGACATTTCCTCTACAAAAGTGGTGTCTTAGACACGCCGTTCGGACTCGGCGATAAACTGTAGGTCCCATATCATTGAGCTTATATGAATCGGGGTGCACTCATTGATATGAGAGAAGTCTCCCTTGTCCCTTATGGGATGTTTGTGGAACAATTATTATTATATTATATTATTATTACTATAAGTGGTGTACAAAAAGCAAAACCTGGCAATGAAAGTAGAAAATATCACCTTTACAGCGATGCACACTGGTCCGAAATCCAATTTTTCTGGCCAAAACTATTTGTACGCTCCTTTTTATTAATATTTAGTTTTATTTATTATTACTGTCACAAAATATTAACTCAGAATTATTTTCACCCTGAATTTCCAAAAAACCGTTAAAATATATTAAACAGGGTGATCCCATTGTATGGGGTCTAAACTAAAACTTTGACCTATGTTTATAATTTTTGGTGCGAAGGGTTCATATCTTTTAAGAAATCAAAATGCAAAATTACAGCTAAATCGGCTTAAAAATATGGCTAAAATTGTCAAATTACCTTAAATTGCGGGTACCCTTATATGGGGGCTATACCCCAACGTGGACCTATGTCGACAATTTTTGGTTGAAATATTCTCTGGACTCTCAAAATAAAAATGCCAAGTTTTCAGGAAAATCGGTTAAAAATTGTGTTTCTTAGAATTAAGTTTGTACCAGCCGAATATGAGATATTTCGTAATTTGATGTAGCCTGAAAAAATTGTGCAACATTTATCGCAAGGAATCGCACCTTGAAATGATTTTTTTATTAAAGTATACACATCAAAGTATTTTTGATTTTTTTCTAACATCGACCACTAGCTATCAAAATTATTTCGGTCCATAACAATTTTACCATTGAAACAAAATGTAAGAATTTAAGAGTGTTCCAGAAATATGTTGGGAGCTTTGTTCTTAGACCGAATTTTTCTTCGGTTCTTTTTGGAAAATGATTCTATTTACATTCTTCTTTCTTCTCCATATTTAAGTTTTACCTTTACGCTTTTACTTATTGCGATTTTATAACCCACAAATTATCACAAAATACTGCGCACTCAACTCGATTAATAACACAGTAAACAAATCTCTACTTTGACTCCTTCTCCTCTTAAGGTAAATGCAAATTTGGAATAAACAATCATTGTTTTTGTTGTTTTGGAGTGTTTACTTCAATATTGCGAAGAAAAAAACTCAACAGAAGAATGTCAAAAAATAGACTTTTGGCCAAAGAATTCACATTTGCGACCAATGTGCGATGTAACGTAGGTGGTCAAACAACGAAGACATCACAATAGTCGCTAATGGAACCGTACTTTTCATTTTTGCGATTTTAATTATAATGACGGATATTACGCCTTTGTTTGGGGACCTTTTAAAAGCAAAGCCTGACTAAGAAAGTAGAAAATCCCATCCTTAAAATTATGCACTGTCGGTAATGCATCCTTTTTTCCACTTTTTCTGCAATCACCTACAAGTCGGAATTTTGATCGGATCTTCACGAAATTTTCTCACAGAGATAGAAGCATATTGATGTTGATAATGTAGACAGTAGTCAAATATAAAGTTAAATATTAATTATTTTGGATCAGTTCGCCTTAAGTCATTTGGTATAAAAGCCAGATAGGTGAAAACTTTCGTATCTCCCTAAAAGAAATGTTTTGGAGTGAAAAGACAGAGGTAGTGGTGTAGGATATCACATAGTCGTCACCGTACCGACTATACCGACTATAATAAAATGGATTGAATGTTATTTTAGGCATTAATAGGCAAAAGTTCATTCATTCTCACTACAGGAAATCATTTTTGAGAAAAAATTTCAAAGAGTCATAACCCTAGTGTACAACGCTCAACGTCTACACTCGATTTTTTAACAAAATAAAAAACAGTTGGTGGAACAAATGTATCCGTTTTAACAACCATTGACGTTCGTACGCATAGCTTAATTTGTAGTGTGTTCAGCTACAAATCAGAAGTTCGCATGATCAAATCCAGCAGAGAGCAAAATAAAATAAAACAAGTAAGAACAACGTTAAGTTCGACCAGGCCGAATTTGTTATACCCTCCACCACGACTTGTATTGAAGTCAAATGGAACAGTTAGTTTCCTTTCGTTTATGAAGAAGACCAAGTACCAAATTTCAGCAAATTCGGTAAAACAATATGGCTAACCTTTAAAATACCGAAATTCGGGGGGGGCTATAACAAAACGTCGATCTCTACCTACAAATTTCTGGCGGAAAGTTTTTAGACTCAAAGAAGACTAAATTTTCGATATTCCGGTTAAACCTTCAAAATACCGAAAGTCAATAGGTACGCTTCTATGGAGGATATAGGAACCCGCGGACCTATGCTAATAATTATGTTCTGGAATATTTTATAACCACATGAAAGACTAAATAAAAAATGTCAGTCTTTCGGTGGGATATTGGCGTCACAACCTTCAGAATTACGAAAATCGGGAGGTACCGTTCGATGGGGGCTATATCGAAACCTGGATCTATACCGACGAATTTCAGTCAGAAAGGTCTTTACCTCCAACAAAGGCTTAATACCAAATTTCGATGGGTTGCTGTGGCCACAACTTTCAAAATACCGAAAATCGGGAGGTACCGTTCTATGGGGGCTATATGAAGGCGTGGAACTATACCGACAAATTTTGTGCGACAAAGTCTTATACCCCAAACGGTGTGATAATGAGGCTAAAGCCATCAAAATACTGAAGATCGAATGGTACCGTTCTATGGGGGCTATACTGAGGCGTTACCTATACCGACAAATTTCATATGGAACGTTATATACCCCAAATGAAGACCAAGTACGAAATTTCAGTCATTTCGGAGGAATATTGAGGCCACAACCTTCAAAATATCGGAAATAGGGAGGTACCGTTCTATGGGGGCTATACTAAGGCGTGGAACAATTTTATATGGAACGTCATGTACCCCAAATGTACAATTTCGATGGAATATTGAGGCTACAACCTTCGAAATACGGGAAAGAGGGAGGTACCTTTCTATGGGACGTTTAATACCCCATGTGAAGACCTAATTTCAGCCATTTTGGTGGATTATTGTGGCCACAACCTTCAGCATACCGAAAATCGGGAGGTACCGCTCTATGGGGGCATTGCGAAGGCATGGAACTATACCAACAAGTTTATGGGAGAAAGTTTTATACTCCTTGAGCTTGAATTAAATAAAAAACAAGGCACTCTATACTAAATAGTATTGACCAAACTGTGTAAATGGTTGAATTATATGTTGGGCTCCATCAATGCGGTGTTAAACTCAGTCCAGCTAATATTTGGCAGTCACATTAATAGTAAAACACATTAAAAAATCATAAATTTTGCAGCGAAAAGCCTGCGGAGAACTATCTGTGAAGTCGAGGGGGTGCCTAACTTCGGGCTAAGAAGTTTTTGCATCCGCATCTCTCCAAAACCCCAATAGGTAGGAAGCAGCAAAACCATAGCTTTATGCAGATAGATCTGCATCATTCATTGTGACCTATACAGCCTTCTCCGCCACAATTGGGGACTAGGTGAAAGCTTATGCAGTGACTAAATATAACCCTAATTTAATCCTTCTCTCTAATTGCAGTCTCCTTCCCACTAATCACGGATGGACGGATGGCGGAGCTGGCATTTGATACTGGTCCACTGGTGAGCATAGGCTGGTTTATCTTCGGTTGTGATGCAAATGATTACCAATTCCACTGCAGTGACACAAATGTCAGAGGTGAGTTTATATTCAACTTTATTCTACTATGGAGGAAAGTGATCGATATAACTCTCACCAACGTGGACGACTCTGATATTTAAAATCTTGAGAGTATCTGAAAAGTCTTCTTTCTCGGACCACCGGATGATATTCTTCCAAATCTCTATACTTGGAGAAATACAGAGTCGCTATAGAATTCGCAGGAGAACGGCCTGGTGTAAATTCGAGCTGTGTATTCCCTAACCTGACATGATATTCTAGTCCCACAACCTATCCTGGCAAGAAATTCCAACCGGTTTGGTGGAGTAAACAACTAGTCAATCTTCGTAAAGTAGCTAGAAGATCCCACAATAAAGCCAGTAAGACGAAACTCAGAAACTCGGATTGGGATGCTTGTAAAATAAGTATAAGTAAAGGAGTGAAATTAAGAAAACTAAGCGAAGCTTTTGGGATTTACACTTAGAGACTCTCTATCTGCTATCTGGTGTACTGCCTTCAATAAGTCTCAATCAAGCACGACCTGTAGATGATGAACAGCTGACAGACAGGTTGACTAGCTTCTTAAGACATCAATGGACGATTAAGAGCTTTCAGATTTAGAAATCACCGGGAGAGGTTTGTATAATACCGGCAATGCTTCAGAATGCAGCAGAGTCAGTACTAACGACCCTGACGAATATTTTTAGGCTAGTCGGCGTTTCTAACACATTCTTGGTCTATGGAAAGAGATCTATAAAGCGGGGAAGCCGAGTCACAAAGTACACAGAGACAACAGACTAATTAGTCTTCCTTCCTTTCCACTAAAGACGTAGGAAAGGTTACTGGATCTGGAAATTTGAGTCCAATCAAATCCTAAACACATCAGTAGATCTCAGCACGCCTACATCAAAGGCAAATCAGTGAAAACCGCTGAAAAGAAGAATCATCAATTGTTACCAACCCTGCCTTATCTCTTACAAAGTGCTCTGGTAGAACTACCAAAACTGGTTGAGAATGGTCTTGAAGTAAACGCAGAGAAGGCGTAAATTGTACTATTCCCAAAAATGCAGAGTTCCCGATTCAGTCGCTTGACATGGAAAAGGAAAATCGAGGATCTAACGAAGAAAGGACTCATACTGCTGTAAAAACTCCATTGGGAAAAGCTGGGGAAATCATACACTGCTTTACGTAACCGTTGTCCTGACGTTACTGTCTACACCAGAGATGGCCAGCAACCACAAATTTCCTATGCCTGCGGGCATAGGCAAAGCGATCGTACTCACACGTATAGAGTAAACATCTTCGTGTGGCTTCGTTAGGTTGGCGTGTTGTTTACATTGTGCAAATCAGTCGATGAGAAGAACGTTGGTTTGTTAGTGTAATACTAATGTTGGTCGTTCGGATTTTTTATACTCACACAAGCGCAATGTATAATCTACAAATGTGTGTTTTTGGCCATCAATAGTCTTAACTATCAAGTGTGCATAAGGACTGCCTCATTACTGATTACTGGCTCGATTAAAGTCACTCCTCAGGCCGCTTTAAGCGTCACTCTGGACTTCCAACCTCTTGGCGTCCTAATCTAGTTTCAAGCGGAAGAACGGCTTTTACACTCCGATAGTCAGGATCGGGCGAAATTCACATGCGAAAGTCTTAAAACTAATTGATAATCGGCTTGAATGAAATCTTGCGTAAGCTATTACATGCACACTTCCTTCATGTTTGGCTCTTCATCCGTTATCTTTCCATGTAGGAATGCATGGGCTGATTAATGACAATATACACAGACAGTTACAAGATGGAAGAAGGCACTGGCGACGATGCCTACTGCGCGAACCCACGAATAAAACACTTTTACAAGATAGCTGCAGCGTTTCTCCGACAGAGATTCTTGCTATCAGGAAATCAGAAGAACTGGTGAAAAGTCATGAAGGTAGACTTATCGGACCAGTGACTATATCTGTCGATAATTAAGCGGCCCTCAAGGCTCTCAAATAATGTATCATTAATTAACTTTCGAGCTATCCTTGATTTCAGAAAAGCTCTTCATGATATACGTAATGTCGTAAAGCTATGTTGGGTTCCGGGTCATAGGAACATTATGGGAAACGACGTAGCAGATGAACTAGCCAAAACTGTGTTACTGTCTGGCCAAAACTGTGTTACGACATCGGCAAACTTCGTGAGATCTTCAGCGAGAGGGCACATCAAAAATGGCTCTTTGAACCTGGCTGTAGTATATCCAAAGCAATCTGGCCTGTGGTCTACGTCGTAAAACGACTTCCCGCCTCTTCCTTGATAAGTTAGGGTTGAAAATCGCGATGGGACTTATAACGGGTTAATGCAGAGTGAGATCCCTAACTTCAAAATGGGATGACAGTGGCATTGACTACTGCAAGCAATGTAAAGATGCAGAAGAGATGGAGACTTTACAACATCTACTTTGCAGGTGTCCCTTAACACTCTAAATAAACCGCATATTCCTCAAGAGTTATAGTGATCATAACTCATAGAGGATAGTGGATTCAGGACCATCATTTGGGAATGTAATCACTTTCAATAAAGGAAATTGATAGTTGTAATCAGAACTACAGGTGTACTTACGATGAAATTACAAAACGATCCAGTAAATCCTTTGAAATAAATTTAAATCCGTATCTTTTGTGGCCCAAAAGAAAGTATTGCCCGATGTGGTCTATCGTCGAAGTGGATCTAAGTTTTGCAATAATATTATTATAAGTTCAGACAAAATCGATTTCACCGTTCCTGAATCATGGCTTAATCGAACTCAGTATTTCTGGTTTCAATAAAAGGTGTATTCGTTTACTCAATAATGGGTATTAATTTGTACAAACTGCTAATGCCTGGTGTTTGTTGACTGAGCTGTCTAATGCAAATACCATTTACAAAAATACACGTTTACAAAAAGCTGCTTAGTAATTTGTACTGAAATAAAAATAGGTAAAAAAACTTTTTAAGTTAAACGGTTTTATGTTAAACATACATTGCAATGTTTAAGATAAATGTACTAAAAACCAAAAAATAATAAAATAGAAACAGTCGTGGGAATTATAAACATATGCATAGACTAGACTAAAATAAAACCGTGGGGCACGTCAATTGTCTACAATCGTTGATCAAAATGTTCGTTTTGTAATGTTACACTATAAGGCAGTTGTTCAACCGACAGCGATGGACGTGTGATAAGTAGGGATAGAATGTGCAAACAAGCTAGCAAGCTCGATTATAAGCGAGTTTTAGGGTTTCATAGTGGTGAGCGAATAGTACTTTGTCGATTAAAGACAAACTACGAGCAAACGATTCCTCGCCAGCCAGCAGTGTGAATGTCCAACGATAAACTAGTTGAAACATCTCTTTTATTTACATGGAGTGTATAACTATTGGAATTTCCATGAGCAAGAAAATAGTAAGTAATTTCCTCACCGTCTGCGGGCCAACTGCCTAACGACGAATTAAACGATTCTTCTATCGCACATTAAGTTGATAATTTGTAGACAATTGACGTGCCCCACGGTTTTATTTTAGTCTAGTCTATGCATATGTTTATAATTCCCACGACTGTATCTATTTTATTATTTTTTGGTTTTTAGTACATTTATCTTAAACATTGCAATGTATGTTTAACATAAAACCGTTTAACTTAAAAAGTTTTTTTACCTATTTTTATTTTCTAGTTTTTATTTCCCATTCTGCTTAATTCATTTAGTGCTTCATTATTGCAAGGTTTCTTGCCCGTTAGTTTATTGCAGTCCAACTCCTCTATACGTAGTCCCTGCAAAGATCTTACTCTACTAAGAGCCACATAGGCTTGACCTTCTTCAAACAGTTTCGCACCTAAGTATACGACTGCATGATCCACAGTGCTGCCCTGCATTTTATGTATTGTAGAAGCCCATGATAGAATTAAAGGCAACATTCTTCTTTCAGCCGTCCGGTAATTGTACTTAGCTGGAAACTGTATGGCTTTCGGGTGTATAAGATGTACTGTACAGTGCACTGTATTCTTCTTGTCAAGCCCTTTTATTTGATACCCATATTGGTGGGATTGATAAAAAAATTGTTATCAGCCATTCGGTAGCGGCGGCCATCTTAGATTTCAATTTTGCATAGTAAATTGTATTCTACTTGTTGAGACCTTTCATTTGATACCCATGTTGATGGGATTGATAAAACCTAAGTTATCCGCCATTTTGTAGAGGCCGCCATCTGGGATTTTAATTTTATATAGTACATTGTATTCTACTGGTTGAGCACTTTCATTTGATACCCATATTGATGGGATTGATAAAACCTACGTTATCCGCCATTTTGTAGCGGCCGTCATCTTGGATTTAAATTTTTTATAGTATATTGTATTCTGCTTGTTGAGCCCTTTCATTTGATACCCATATTGATGGGATTGATAAAACCTACGTTATCCGCCATTTTGTAGCGGCCGCCATCTTGGATTTCAATTTTTTATAGTATATTGTATTCTGCTTGTTGAGCCCTTTCATTTGATACCCATATTTATGGGATTAATAAAACATAAATTATCCGCAATTTTGTAGCGGAGGCCATCTTGAATTTATAATGATAATGAATAAACATAATTGTATTGTCACCAAAATCCAAAGTGTATACAAAATTTCAGATTAATCGGTTGACAGGAAGAGGGTGAAATTTGAATTACTAAATTTGACCCAAGAATAAATAATAAAACAAACGGGGTGAGCTAAATAAAACCATTTAAAAACAAACCAACATACATATAGGTTTGGTATATAACCATAATTTCGATGAGACACATTTTCGATAAACAATATACTGAACTCAACCAATGCAATTGATTTAAATTAGCCCTTAACTAGCCCATTTCGTAATATACGTATTTATTATTGCATGTGCGGAAGTATTTAATCCATATTTTATCATACTACCCGTATATAAAAACAACATTTTACTTCTTTTGAAAATTTCTTTATACTGCCACAATTTCTTTTCTAACATTGCACCATATTGTGCTGACAACTTTTTCAAGAGTTTCTTCGTTTTATCTTTTTTCTTGTTGTAGTATTTGTTTTTGTAGTTCTTAGAAACAGCAAACACACATCTTTGTGAGGATAAAGAAAATGCTCAATAAAGAATACAAAAAAAACCAAATAAGACCAGAATAAAACTGTATGTTTTAATAGAATATTTACCGAACAATTGTATTGAGCTGAACTGCATTTATTCTTCGAGGATAAATATCATGCTGGCTGGCTGCATGGCTGACTGGCTTGGTGCCTGGATTGGTTGGTTGTTAGTTGATTGTTGTAGACACCAACTATTCAAAGAACAATTCAATGGCATACAAAACGCATTAAAGAAATAGAAGAAGAATCAAGGACAAGGAAAAGCATCAGATAAAGATAGAAACCGAATACTAACGCACGCTCCCACATACACAACACACCCACATAATATGTTTTACATTAAAACGTATGAAGTAATGGGTAGGTATGGATAAGAGGGGCACAGGAATTGAGATAAACTACATTTCAATGAATTTAGATTCGTCGGATCTAAATCTATAGTCTTATTGTTGGAAGTCTTAAAATCGAAAACTTTTATTCTTTTACGTTTTGCATCATCTGTGTGCGTATCAATGATGGTTTATAATGTCTAATGTTTGTTGTTGCCCAGTAAAGACGATTATTTTCATTTCAAATCCATAGGGGATTTCTTAACAAAATGAACAATTGTTTAATAGAATTTTAAGAACCATTTAAGGCTCCAAATTGTTTCTATGGATTTTGGTAGGTATTTACTGTAAATTCTAGAATGATTTTGTATTACATTTTGAAAGCAAAAACCAAAAATGCATTTTTATTTTCCTTACACATTTGTTCGGATAGTTGCTTAATCTTTACTTAGAAGAGAGAATATTACAGGTGTGGTTTTGTGTTATATAGCTGTAAAATTGTACCCATTTTGGAAAATGTCAAAATGCCTACGATAACAGGGTTAATGGTGCGAGTTCTTGGAACGTTAAAAGTCCTGGACTCAGGCGGTGGATTGATAAATCTCTCCATACCAAAAACGCAATGCTATGAAGAAATTTTGTAGACACACAAAAAAGTGTTGTTGGTCATGATATTCGATCGATCAGTCGTAAACGAAATCTTTTTGGAGAGGTTCTCTCGGCTATCATTCCCTACCAAGAAAACGGTTAATTACGTATACACGCCGATTGCGCTTTTGTCGCCCGCAGCAAAGAGGCCTTACTAGTATAAGAAATAGATATTCGGAATGGGTTCCGTAAGCAACACAAATTATTCGAGAACTCAACCAGAAAAAGCCGTGCAAAACTCATTGATACAAGGTATGTCCTTGCTGAAACATTTTTATACCCTCAGCCTTTAGGCTAGAAAGGGTATATACACTTTCATACGGGCAAAATGTGACTCATCGAAATAATGGTTTTAGACCCCAAGTATGTTTGGACGAAATGTGTTTCAGACAATTTGGAGTCGATTTAGCAATGTCAGTCCGTCTGTCCAGCTGGTGTGCACGATAACTCTCGAAGAATAAACCTATTTGGTTCAAATTTTAGGTCTCGTAAATTTTGTCCAAACTTAGTTTAAGTTCGAAGATGGACCATATCGGTGTACCCCTTCCGTTAATTACCCCCATAAAAGTCCAATTTTTCATTTTTCGCTAAAATTATTCGCACGATAGTTCCAGAAAGGACTAACCGAATTGTTCCAAACTAGGGAAATATTACTTTTTTTTTGGGTCAAACTCCATTCTTCTTGGGAAATTGGCCCAAATACAAAAATAAAACCATAGGGACGTTATAAGTATTGAGTTTATTTATTCACGTTATGTGCTTTCAACCGACTCAAACAGAACAAGTGAGCCAAGGCTATAGTCGGGTCGGGGCCGACTATGTGATACCCTACACCACTACCCCTGTTCATAAGCTTTTGACTGAAAAATTTCGTAGTGTGATTGCACAAAAAACGGAAAAAGGGATGCATTACCGACTATTGCGATATCTCGACCATTATAAAAATCAATTTTTTCCTTCTTTAGGACCCCCATTAACCCCCAAAATTTCATGACGATCCGTTAAAAATTAATGAAAAAAAGGGATGTATTGCCGATTATTGCGATATCTCCGTTATGTGGCCACCTACGCCAACCTACTTTGCATCACTGTAAAGATGGGATTTTCTACTTTCATAGTCGGACTTTGTTTTTGGAAGATCCCCAACCAAAGCTGTGATATTCGTCATTATTTTTAAAATCGAAAGAATGGAAAGTTGGATTCTATTAGCGGCTATTGCGATATCTTCGTGATCAAACACCTACGAGAACCTACTTTACGTCATTAGAAAGGTGATATTTTCTACTTTCATGGTCAGGTTTTACTTTTGGTATACCCCATATAGAAGCTGAGATATTCGCTTTGGAAAAAACGTTGTATTTTTATCCAAATAAGTTTTTTGCCCATTACGACTCCTAAATATTATCCGACCATCACCAAAATCAATAGGCTTCTTCACCTGCGAGACCACCATTAACCCTCAAAATTTCGTGACGATCCGATCAAAATTGCGACCTGTAGCGTAATTTCCAAAAAAAAAGTGGAAAATGGGATGTATTACCGCCTATTGCGATATCTCCGTTATTTGGTCACCTACGCCGACCTAGTTTGTATCATTGTAAAGACGGGATTTTCTACTTTCATAGTCGGACTTTGTTTTTGGAAGATACCCAACCAAAGCTGTGATATTCGTCATTATTATTAAAATCGCAAAAATTTAAAGTTGGGTTCTATTAGCGGATATTGTGATATCTTCGTTGTTTGATCACCTATAAGAACCTACTTTACATCATTAGAAAGGTGATATTTTCTACTTTCATTGTTAGGTTTTGCTTTTGGTATACCCCATATAGAAACTGAAATATTTGCTTTGGAAAAAAACGTTGTCTTTTTATCCACATACGTTTTTTGCCCATTCCGACCCCTAAATATTATCCGACCATCACCAAAATCAATAGGCTTCTTCCCCTCCGGGACCCCCATTAATATCCAAAATTTCGTGACGATCCGATCAAAATTGCGACCTGTAGCGTGATTACAAGGTTTAGATGGACAGACGGACAGACGGACGGACACACATAGCCAGATCGACTCAGCTCGTCGAGACATTCATTTTGGTATATATAAGTATGGGTCTATGACCATTATTTCGATGCGTTATAAACTTCAAAACCAACTTATAATACCCTCCCCACATAGTGGTGTAGGGTATAAAAACTCAAAATTGTTCGAAGGCGATTTTTGAGGAAACTGGAATAATTTTCTTCTATATTTCTATCTGAGGATGTAGATTTCGTAAAAAACTAACCCCATACAGTCTTTGTTAGAACAAAATGTTTATAAAATCGTGTTTATTGGCATTTTTAATTGAGTTGTTCTGTCAACAAACTCAATGTTAACAACATTGGTAAGAGCATTTCTTTGTCTATACAATTCATTTGACTATTCCTTTACTTTCTCTGTAACTATTTGTCAAACAAAAACCAAAAAGTTTTGAAAAGGAAAACGATTCTGAACCAGTGTGCGCCGCCATACTGGTTTATTGTGTAATAAAACCAACTGAGCTAAATCTTTGATATTAGAAATAACAAAAAATGTATCATATCGTGAAATAACACAAGGTTTTCGTTACATATTGACATACGTTTTATCAGTTTAAAGATCAAATAATAATTTTCTGATTACAAAAAGGTTGATGCTTACTGATTTTCTTCGAATTTCATTCTCGAAATAAAATGAATTTATAGATATAGAGATATTCAGCTTCACAATGTAAATTCTATGAACCTCTAGTGTACTTAAAAGGTTTATACTGTCAGACAGAAACACAACGCTGTATCATGTGCGTCTAGGACCATTATTTCGATGTCTTACAAATTGTTCAATCAAAATATGAGATATAATGAATTATTTCTATTAGATTATTGTACTAAATAATTGAGCTTATTCATATATAATTTAAACTGCTATACTTACTTATACCACTGCGACTTTTATCGTAACGATCTGGGATATGCGGTATCGGGTACGAATGATAGATACTATACGGGGGCTGATAAAATGGTGGCGGTTGCTGTTGGGGATCATAATGTGGTTTATGTTGTTGATGCTGTTGTTTCTTTTGTTTAGCTTGTAATATATCGACGTCTTGTTCGGATGGTGGTCTGCGATGTGTTTTACCACTGATTGAATAGACATGATGCGTACGGATGAATTTTTCATCAACCTGCGGAGAAAAAAAGGCAAACAAAAATATCTTAATTTTTTATTTTTGCCTTATTAAGGCGAAGGTCATTTATAGTGATATTTAATTAATTCTCTTTCGAGTTGAGCTTATTAGACCTATTATATACATTGAAAAATTAGGAGTCTACCGAAGTCCCACACATTCAACCATTACGCTACGTTTCACGGGTGGTTAAGCCGATCTTCAGGCATATTGAATGTTGTTTTTGTGGCAGACGAAGGCAAAGATTGGGAACTTGTATATATATTGCACTTCATTAGATAAATGCATATGCGAAATTATGTCAGTTTATTGAAACTCCAAACTTTTCCTATAGTCCTACTTGGTAATCCCATTTTTCAATATTCACAAATACTATGGTAAGTTTTATTCCTACGTCATTAGTAATTGCTCTCCTATATCAGAAGATTTTTGATCATCAATTATTGTCTACTAAAGTTTTGACAAGTTGATGGTGGCTCAGAACGCTAAGACGCCGGCAACCTTGACACTCAGTTGTCGGAGACCCAGGTTCGAATCCCAGCCTGACTCATGCTGAAATTATTTTTATTTTTGACTTATTAAGGCGAAGGTCATTTATAGTGATATTTAATTAATCCTCTTTCGAGTTGAGCTTATTAGACCTATTATATACATTGAAAAATTAGGAGTCTACCGAAGTCCCACACATTCAACCATTACGCTACGTTTCACGGATGGTTAAGCCGATCTTCAGGCGTATTGATTGTTGTTTTTGTGGCAGACGAAGGCAAAGCTTGCTAACTAGTATATATATTACACTTCATTAGATAAATGCATTTATTTAATAGCATTCAGGGTATAAAAAGGAAGGGCTAGAAGCTATATATAAAGTTACTCGGTATGACCAGTTAATGCTTACATTTGCTGTCAAAATATATTATTGCGATTTGAAATTAAACAGAAGGCAAACTCAATTTTGTTTTTCCATTATCCATTTTTTTGTATAGGCCCCATATGAAACAGTACGCAGATTCAAGGTATACCAAAATTCTAATGAATGCTGTCATGCTTTGTCAGCCATTGGACATGATAATAATCCACTCTGCGTCTCTTCACAAGTGAAGAACCCGTTGTATTTTGTATGTGGAGGCACAACTTAAAAACCTATCTTCGTATATTTTGGGCTCATTAAAAACATAAAAGGTTTGTCAATAAGAGACACATTTTTTTGAAAAAAAAATTGCCTGATTTTTGGACAGAATACGGTAATTTTTTTCGTTAGAATCGAAATCTTGACTTTGGCAGTTCACAATTTTTAAACTGATTTTTTAAAATTCCGTCTCGTTCAACTGATTCTTTTTTATCTGTTTTGATTTGCCTTGTATATATTACATTTTGATATACGTATGTAATTCGCTAACTAGTAAATCTACTTTCGTGGATTCCACCTCCAGGATTACCTTATTCCTGGGTAGGGCCTAAATGTAGTTTATCAATATGTGAAAACTATAAACGTAGTATTCTATGATCATGCAATTTCTATGATAAGTAATTTTCATCGAAAATTTAATCTCTCTTATGATCTTCTATGGTTGTAATGTTCTTTGACTTGTTATTTGTTGGCTAACACAAATGCAATTTGTAATGGGTTTAATCACGCTAACAACTGTCCGCTACATACGCATAACCTTGCATTGCATATTAAATGGATTTTTTTTCTTTAAACACTTCGCTTGGCTAACGAGCATTTTATTATCATTACATGTTTCCATTCATATATCATTAGTGCCGCTTCATCTTTGTCCTTTTGAACTTTTCTAATCAAAATTTTATTAAAACTAACACGCGATTAGAAATTGCAATTGAAATATTTATGACCACATTTGCATGATTTGTAGTAACCTACTAATTCCATGAATTTATTAAATTAGTAGGGTGAGAGATGATAATACTACAACGAATAATAAAATAACGTTAATGTATATATTTTACACCAAAACAAAGCATAAAATGTTTTTGTGTTTTTGGAGTAATTGTAACACGCAAGAATAGAAAAGACAGACCCATAACTTGTTTTTATGATCAGCATAGAATGCAATTCCGATACGGGGGGCAATAGAAAACCTTCTGGTCTAGGCAATACGCAGAGTCGCCAGGAGTCATTTGACATTTTTTGGAAAGTTTGACAGTTTTTAGCCAAAGTGTACTGAGGACAGTTTGACATACGACCATGTGTATCTGTGTAAGAGTACTCAGGACAGTTTGACATACGACCATTTGTTGGGTTGTTTACAGTGGCTTGAAAAAATCACTTTACAAACAACATAAAATGAAATTTAATTGTGAACATTTGTGTCCCATATTTTTTACAGCTTTCGACGTGGATAATCACGGCAAGAGTACATCGATCAAATTAAATGTTTGTATGTCGATAAAGGGACATCTTTTATCACTATGAAAAACTGGTTTAATTAATTAAATCGTGGCCGACACTTGCAAAAAACGAAGGTCGTGAGGTTTGCCAAAACGGACGTTGTGCCAGAAAAAAATTAAGCCATTCGTGAACGGTTAAGGCAGGATCGCCATGTTATAAACCGTGAGATATAGGCGTCCTTGGGCATTTCTTCTGCCAACTAACATTTGATATTGCATAAACACCTGGCCGCAAAAACGGATTTTTCTCGCTAGATCCAGGAAAATTGGCCAATCGTTCAAAAAAGGCTCTTGTGGATTGGCGCAAAGAAATTGTGAATAAAAACAATCGCGGTGCTTCAAACGACATGTGTAAGATCGTCACAGACTGCGAATTTTGGATCTATGACAGGAAGTGACCGTTTGGGTCTTCAAAAGCGAGCCAAATCCAACGAAAGATGTTCATGGAGGAAGACCTTCGAGGCAAATGGTCGAAATGTAGAACGGTTAATTCTGAGTGTTACACTAAAATTTGTTTGCCTGAAGTTTCCTGAGGAATTCGAAAAGCGAACAAGAGAAGACGAGTCGTTCTGCATCATGACAATGCGAGCTCTTACACATCGATTGAAACCAGTGCCTGTTGACCGGACAAAACGTGGAATTGATGGGTCATGCGCCGTACATCCCTGACTGGGGATCCATTGACTTCATCTGATTCCAGCACATCAAGTAAAAAGGCGTGGTCAACGATTTTCGTCGCCAGTAGATGCTAGGCCAGAAGGTTTTCTAGTGCCTTCTCGTTTTGGGTTATATAATTTCAGTTAATTTTATGCATATAATATATGCACACACATATTATGTATATAATTCACAAGTACGATGTGGAATGAGAAATAATTACATCTCAATAATTCACTTCATATTATATTAGATACAACTGATCCGACAACGTTGATATTTGCCAACATATGTATGTAGGTAGGTAAGTAATCTTTGACCTACCTCTGTTGATGGTGAGTTTTATCTAATCTAAAACTGCATGCACAAAATACATAATATACATTCTTTTACGACGTCTAATATCAACAATACTGTAAGGTACCATACAGTCGGCCGAGCCCGACTTGAATCATTTCCTTGTTATCGTCTCTGATGTCCTTGTTTAATAATAACCAACAAAACGAATGCACCAACAGCGTCAAGATTGTCTTTTTTTAACAAACACTTGTTTCAGTTATTTCAGTACATGAAAAATGTGGTTAGTAGTAATTATGGGCTTGAATGTTTTATGCGTTCCCACTAGGGCTTATGATTGTATATTACACTCAAGAAAATATAAAACGATTGCTTATACCCACAGCCTTATGGTAAAAGCTTCGTCGACATAAAGATTAATTAAAGAAAAAAAAGTATCAGTCGGCTTTGCCGATGGAGATATACTATCAGGCTATGTGAATTGAAACTTTCATCCACGGACAGATCGATTGTATTTCGGGTCTTTTCAGAATTTTGTGGACATTTGAACTTGCCGACAAAATGTGCGTAAGGATTAAAGTTCAAAAGTGTTGCGGAGGATTTACTGAAAGGAATGGACCGATAAAGTCCTTTATGGAAGTGGATCTTATTTTGCGAGTAATATCCTTTCAATAGATATCGCGCCCACTAGTCATTTCAGTGGGTCATCGTATAACTTTTGGACCAGTATACCAGGAAGCATAAACTTGTCCACGGAAACATAATATCGCTGTAAACAGGACCACAACGAAAAGCATCGGTATACAATTCCAAAGGATCTTCGAAGAGACCCTAAAATGCACTTACACAACAATTTTTGTACTTTTGTGAGTTAGGTGTCCTAAGGAGAAGACCGACATGGGCCATTTTAGAAGTAAAAATAAATTTGGACAAAATATTTAGAAATCCAAAGTTTGGACCACATTAGTTGCCCCGTGTGCCAAATTGGTTGCTCCATCATGCATACCATTTTGGTGAAATTTCTTAAATATTGGGGTGGGGGGGGGGATGTACGGGTAGTTGTGGACCGGTATTGCTTATTTTCGAACTGAAACTAAGTTTGGACAAATCGGTTGATCAGTTCGAGAGTAATCGTGCAATAGGGGGTTTTTACACCATTCGGGCAGTTTTCCCAAGAAGAGTTCAGGCAGCGAATGCAAGCTGCTTCAACAAAAATCAAAGTGATTGGAGAGCAGGTTTAACAGTGAACTTATTCGAAATTTTGTGTGGGAGGTACCGGAAGGAAAGGACGAATATAGTCCATATTCGAACCTGATCTATATGTGGTAGATATATTACGATGTGTAAAATATTGACCAAATCGTTCACTCCTTTCAAGAGTTAACGTGACATTTTTTAAATATTGGGGGGAGGTACGGGAAGCTGTGGACCGGTATTGTCCGTCTTCGAACTAAGTTTGAACAAAATATGACGAAGGTCAAATTTTGGAACAAATCGGTTGATCAGTTCGAGAGTTATCATAGGTGTCATAGAGGTTTTTTAAACCTTTCCGGCTGTTTTCTCAAGAAGTATGGACTTCCCCCTAATTGAGGCAGCGAATGCAACAAAAATGTAAGTGATTCGAGAGTAGGCCTTAAAATATGTGGTAGATATATAAGAATGTGTAAATTTTGAGAAATTTTATGTGGTAGTTGCTAGAAGGAGTGGACCGACTGAGTCCATATTGGAACCTCATCTAAGTCTGGTAGAAATTTCACGATGTATGTATGGACCAAATCTGTTACTCCTATCAAGAGCTCAAAGGCGCACAAATTTTCCGAACATTTTCGAACTTTTGTGGGGGAGGTACCGGAAGGAGTGGATTGAAAAAATCCATCTTCGAACTTTAACTAAGTTTGGACAAAATGTAACGATAGCCAAATTTTGGACCGAATCGGTTCATCCATTCGAGAGTTATAGTGCTCACCAGCCAGCCAGACAGACAGCACAACATCCCATACGGGCCAAGGGAGACTTCTCCCATATCAATGTGTGCACCCCGATTCATATTTAGCTCACCAGCCAGCCAGACAGACAGCACAACATCCCATACGGGCCAAGGGAGTGAGTGCACCCCGATTCATATTTAGCTCAATGATATGGGACCCACTGTTTATCGTCGAGTCCTAACGGCGCACAGAAGGGGAAATGTATGTTAAAAGTTGATTAAAACTCCTAACAGGCTCATTTGTAGTCCGATTGACGTAAAATTTGGCACAAATCATAGTTTCTGTCTAAAGACTAACTCTACAGAAAATAGTGGGAATTGGTCCAGATTTAGATACAGCGCCCATATATATTGGCATCCGAGTTTAGATAAATTATACACAAAAAGCGCTGTATACATTTGATAGAAGCGGAAAATTGCATAATGCATCCAAACTTAGCCGATGTCAAAGTATGCCTTATTTGGTCCAAATCAGTTCAGATTTATATGTAATCCCAATATAGATATTTTAATTCCATATTTTGTTAAAGTGCCACAAAAACCACAATATAACACAGATATTTGATAAAATGATAAAATATATCCAAAATTTTTGCTAAGACTGTTTCTTTAGCATTTACATCATATCAGTTCAGATGTTGATATAGCTTATAGCGGTACCACCTGATTTCAAGTGTTTTAAGGGTTTTATCTTCATTTTTAACCCGAATAGGCTGTAATTTGGCATTTGGGGTTCCCAATTGTACTGAAATTGTGGACATAGGTCCAGGTTTTGGTATAGCCCCCATATAGCGGTACGGCCCAATTTCAAATGTTTTAAGGATTTTATCTTAATTTTTAGGTCGAATTGGCTGTAACTTGGCATTTGGAGTCCCCAATGGTGCAGAAACTTCTCCACCAAAAATTGTTGACATAGGTCCAGGTTTTGGTATAGCCCCCATATAGTGGTACCACCCGATTTCAAGTGTTTTAAGGATTTCATCTTCATTTTTAGCCAGAAATGGCTGTAACTTGGCATTTGGCATTTTAAAATTTTTATGTTAATTTTCGGCCTAAATTGAGTGGTCAAAGTGGTTCAGTGGTTAAAAAAATGTATTTACTAAAAATTTAAAAATAAAAAATAATTAAGTTTCAGTGTTTTATATTTCTAAATAAATAGATTTTATCCGAATGGCGCAAACATGCGCAATTTTTTATGATTGAATCTGATATTCGAGATCTAAGTGCATAAAACATCAGAAGGAACTATGGTCCGGAAACGACGGGGAAATAGACTTTTTCAATTTTGAAATTTGAGTTATCTTAAAAATTATCAACAAAAATATGCACGAAAAGGAGATGTACCACCACTATTAAGGAATAGAGATGCAAAAACAATTTGAATATTTTAGATGCTTATCTTGTTACTAGACTTTACAAAAACAATAAATGTTAAAAAATATACATTTTCGCGAAAATAATACCATTTTAATGTTCACCTAATTTCTTATTATTAGAACACGTACCTTATTGCTTTCATTATGGCTGACTTCAATCGACTACTGCGTTGGATTGGTTAACCTCAGGCCAACCAAGAGTCAGGTTGCTGATTATCAACAATTTTTTCACTAAAATGGTATTTTCGTATTTTGACTTTTGAGCAACTATTGGCCGACCTTCTGCGTGCAAGGCGGGCGTGCATACCATTGCACCACGGTGGTACCCAGTCAGTTATAGATTCCAATCAATTCGATTAACACCATTCTAAGAGATAATTTCCATTTCGTTTCATTGAGAGAGAGAGAGAGGAGATGAAGGAGCTCCCTTTCTGCCTTTTTACCCATAAACTCAAAACATTTTCATGAACATTTTCATAGTCTGGCACAAGAGATACACATATTATGTATTTTGATTTTGCCACAATTTTCAAAACGAAATATCAAAACTACTTTGACAGAAGTCGGTCACCTTTAGCTGTGAGCTCTGCCATACCTTTCTTATTATACCATGGTCCATAGACATTTTTCATTTCATAAAACAATTTATAATTGATTTAAATTTTTTAAGAAAATTAAGTAGTAGCCAATACAAATCAACATTTCAACTACATTTTAAAAACATGTATTAATTTCAATTACCATTTCTAAGTAAGAAATTGCAATTTTTTTTTTGTTAAATTGCGCGATTTTTTACAGATATATTTTCATTATTTAAGAAAATAAAACGTGTTTGTAAAACCATGCAAATACTTTCTGAAAAACGAAAAGCGCCGCAGGCGAAAATTTGCTGATTTTTACAAAAATATTTGGGTGCGACCGTGGTGCAATGGTATGCCTTGCACGCTAAAGGTCTTTGGTTCGATTCCCATGCCAGGCAACAACAAATTTTCAACGGTGGCAAAATAACCCTCAGTAATATTGGCGACATTTCCTGAGTATTTAAACCATGAAAAACTTCTCTACAAGTGGTATCTTAAGGCACGCCGTACGGAGTCGGCAATAAAAAGTAGGTCCCATATCATTGAGCCAATATGAATCGGGATGCACTCATTGATATGAGAGAAGTCTCCCTCGTCCCTTAAGGGATGTTTGTGGAACAATTAATATTATTATTTTCACTATTTAGGAAAATAAAAAGTTTTTTTAAATATGCAAATACTTTCTGAAAAATTAAAAGCTCGTCAAGGAAAAATATTTTTGGAAAAAATCGCGCGATTTTTACAAAAATTAAACTTTGCACAAACTTACACGTCCTAATGTTTTCCTCAAACTTAAATACAGTTCGAAGATGGCCTATATCGGACAGTTTCTTCCAGTACCTCCCACACAAAAGTCCAACATTTTTGTAAAAGTACAGTTTGATGATTGTTTTGAAACTTTCATCGAATGTGATCATTGTAGTTCTGATTACAACGATATATCTTTTTCGCATGCAAGTCCAAGCTCTCTGCTCTTAATGTTCCAAAAGCTCTAAAAATCCTAAGTTGACCAACTTAAATGGCTGATTAGCGCGATAACCTTCGAAGAAATTACTGCCAAAATTTGTCCAATATCCGCGATGGTCGATTACTTTATGTACTTCTTTGGCAAAAGTTCAACACTTTTGGGCTTTAATATAATACGAGGGTCACTAAAAAACCATCTGGCCTAGGAAATACGCAGTGTCGCCAGGCGTCATTTGACATTTTTTTGGAAAGTTTGACAGGACAGTTTGACATATAACCATGTATTCGTTTGTTTACAGTGGCTTGATTGAGACACCTCCAAAACATGGTTTCTACAGCATCTTCTGGCGACTGCTGTTATTTTCGGGCTCATACACATATTTGACGTTTGCGCTATGGAATTGACATTTGAAATCCAAACCCACTGGGTTAATCCGGTTCACTGTAACCGGGGTATAATCCAGTCCACTTTTATAGTTCCAAAACATATGGATAATGTCATAAAATCTAACGTGTAATTTTACGTACACGCACTTTGCTCAGTCAAATGATGTTGGCCATTGGAGCTGCTTAGTGAACTAGATAGTTCCATATAGTTCATTTGACACAACTCTATAATTTTTTGCTACAACATTATAATATGTATATGGATTCCGAAATGTCACCCATAATAATTACTTGATTGATTTTTTTAGTCATATGAAAATTAACATTCCCCTTTCAACTGATGGCAATTTTCGAGTGAATTCCACCAGATGATGATTCCTGTGTGTTCATGGTGTGAACAAGATTTGTATATCTACTTTTGTTCACACTGTGTTAGACACAGCTTAGTTAATATGTATTTGTAATAATTACTCATGTTTTACATAGAAAGCTATGTACTTTATTTTGTCGTACATACATGCATGATGTAAATGCGCTTGTATATGGATTTTGTATATTTAAAATGCTATAAACAAACATGAATACACAGTAACTTGTTAAACAAAACAGCTGTATTTCCCTAAGGCTCAATGTAATTTTAAGTTTAGAGAGTTTGTCGCTAACATCTGCTGTAAGGCTATGTAAATGATAATAATGACTTACAACTTATATGTACTCGTACATAAGAGGGAAATAAAAACAAATTACAAACGTTTATGTCTAGCAAACTTTGGTTTCGAAATCCAACTGTGGGATAGAATTTAAAGAAATTATTCCATATCACATATAGTGATCATTAACTGTGCTAAGAAAATTGCACGAGGAAAGTCTTTTCTATGGAAATAATAAGTTATTTTTTATTTTGTTTTTTAATCCGATCGTCAAAATAGCATATCTAATATCATCGTCATACTAAAACGATTTGCATGGAATGGTTGCGTAAACAATAATAATATTCTTCAATGCCAAACAAATATATCTCCTTTTTACCTACCCTTTATGTATTAAATGTGAATGCATTGCTTGAGCTTCTTCATATTGTAAACTTTTTTTAATTAGTTTAAAATCCAACATGTAATTATGTCCCCAACTAGGAGACATGCTGGTCATTGTCTCTGCATATAATTAAATAACTTTTTGCTATTTTTTAAGTGAAGTGTGTATAAACGTACTTTCCATGGGGATATAATTTTGCACTAAAAAACTATGTATAATAAAGTTTTGGCATAATTTAAATTTGGATCAGATAATTACGCTAAATTATATATATAATTTAAAACTGTAAGCTTTACCAAAGATGTGGCTGAAGCAAAACATACATATATTCATTAGGGTTATGACTTGTGAGAATGAATGCACTTTTGCATACTAATGCCAGAAATAACGTTCATTCCATTTAATTATTGAAAAAGGTCACTAAGAAACCATATTGATTTTTTTCTTTTTTTTTTGAAGAAATACTGTGAAGTGAAAAAAAAATTAAAAAATTTTTTCCTAATGCACGATTTTGCCTATTAAAAACTTAAATAACTTTTATTCCATTTAAATATTGAAAAAGGTCGCAAACAAGCCACATTCAATTGATATGATATATGGAATATATGTAATGTATGGTGATTTAGGCTATGTAGTGTGCCTTTACAGCTTATTTTGAGTTATGTATTTATGTGCTTAAAGTGAGTCCACAAAAATTTCAAAAAAGCTCATATATAAAAACTTTAAATACCTTTTTGAGTGAACCTATCGAATCATCTTATAATAAAGTTTTTATCTAATCTTAGGTAAAAGCTCATAAAAATATGATACAGGGATATGTGGTTGGAAAAAATCACAGTCCTAATATACATATCTTAGATCTCCTTGTGATTTCTATTCTAAAATCATTCTTCAGATATCGCGGTTCTAAGACTCGCATCATATAGGATATGCACACTCTCTGAAGTGATTAAAATAGATCTACGTTTTAATGCTTATCGAGATACCGCCCTTTAATTTCAGTCCCATGTTTCAAAAAGTTTTTAGTTGAATAAATCTTTGACCTCCATAAATTACATATTATAAACCTTTTAATTGGAATTTGGTATACTGTAATATGTCAAGATATTTTATTATCTCTTTTAAATTATTTATCTGAATATACACTAAACGACTTCTTTGAATAAAATATCTCCAAAAAGAAGAATAACTTGCATCGGCGAGTGCATATTGGAATTTTATCGAATAATTCCAATCGAATTGCAACCTACTTCTTTTGTTTCGATAATCTAAGAAAATATTTTTTATGTCAGAAAACGCAAAAACTTTCCTTCTTTAACCGGAGTGATTAAGTCCGTGAAATCCAAAAACATTACAAAAAGAAGTCGTTTGCAGTTTTGGCCATTAAGAACCGTTTCTACAGAGTTCGTATATTGTAGGAAGTTGTTTATTGAGATCTAAGGTACAGTTTTGTAGTTAATTGTTTGCATAAATTTGGATTGGTTTGATATCTAAAATCCGAGTAAAAATTATAACGGAAATTTGAGCTTGAAGATGAGGTTGTGGATTTAATGTGTTCACAATTATTATTTTTTACGACGATAGCTAAAACTTTGCTTCCACGAGTGAATCCAAATTCTTTGCGGTTTAGTGGATATAGTCCTTTGGAGACCTATAACCTCGAAAGTTGATAAGATAGGGAAAACGGCGAGACACGTGTCTTCTTATTTTTGTCTTCTATCAGCCTGCGGTATCAGAATATGATTAATAATTTTCCTGTCGTATAGTGTTATATTTTGGTAAGCCAGTAAACCGTATCAGTCGCCTTTGCCGCCTCTGTGGATTACGACGTTTATCTATCGACAGATCGAAATTCGGCTTCACAGAAAATATATTTTTCCAAAAAATTTGTATTCTGGGAGTTTTCAGAATTTTGTGGCCTTTTTCAACGATTGTGGACGTTATAAATAAATGCTTACGTTTTTCTAATAAAATTAATTTGAATTGAAGCACTAGAAGGTTTAAACAAGTAGATTTCATTATGAGAGTCATTCCATCCAATAGTAATTGCGCTCATCAGCCATATTAGTTGGTCAACGTAGAAGATGGCTATCATCTACGTTGGATATTTGCGTACAATTTTAGCGAAAAATGTTAAGCTTTTGTGGTAGATGTACCCTAAGGGGTGGACCGATATGACTTATACTAAGTTTGGAAAAATATTATGTCGTCCAAAATTTGGACCCTGGGCCCCCTGCGTACGTTCCTGTTCGCATTTGTTGTTCTATTGAAATAAAAATTAGGGAAAAATCACTTTCTGGCCAAAGGACAAACGCTATTTATTTTGGTCAGAATTAGTGGGGTTTTGGATATAGCTCCTATAAAATTTCGCCCCATTTTAAGTATCAAATTTCAATGAAATTTGGAATGAGTGACGGAAATTGGTAAAGAATTAATTTTGCAAAACTGTATTAAAATCAGTCGGGAAATGAATATAGCTCCCAAGCATGTAAATTTGAAATCAAAAATTCGGCTTTACCCCACTTATATCCTTTCCTTACTGTTTTTTATGTTTGGCGGCTTATTTGTGCTTACGTATAACGTGCTTATGTACATATGTATATCTTACTAGTGCCCGCTACTTCGTATGCGGAAAGGATATATATAAAAAATAAACAATATTTATTATGGAAATTGAGAACATTGAAACATTTTTTGTACTAATACCAACTTTAATTAATTTTTTTTATTAAAATACTACTCGTACCACTTCAGTTCGATTTAAAAAAAAAAAAAAATCAGCCGTACCTTACCCCTTCACATCAACTGCGAGACACGTTTTTGGGGCATTTTAATTAAGGAATTTCTGTCATCAAATTTAGTCAAATTTAGTACTCATCGTACACATAAGTACGAATTTCCAAAACGGACTCCATATCTCAAACCTACACCCTAACAGTAATCACTATGCCGAATTTCAGGATTCCAGCTCCATCCGTTCAACCAAACCCACATTGTACAACATTTAGTACCATTTAGTATTTATACCCTATACCACAATGTGGAAAAGGGTATTATAAGTTTGTTTTGGTAAAAATTCATGTAACACCGCGAAATATTCGTCGTAGACCCCAATGTGGTATACCAATCTTCATATCTCGACGAAATAAAGCGATTTTGAGATGTGTGTCTGTCCGTCCGTCCGTCTGTCCATTATAAATTGTAAACATGCTCCAGGCCGCAATTATGGACCGATCGTCACGAAATTTTGTATGGAGGTCGGGTTCAGATCAGAATAGATCCCTATTCTTATTGGTGAGGATCGTGAAATATTTAGCGGGTGAAATGGACCAAAAACATAATATATATCCAATTTCCTAGCGGCTCTGTAGGTCTCAATAATAGTCCGATCAACGCGTAGTTTTAAATAAGGTAAGAGTATATCACAAAGGAGAAGCTTGCAATTTGAGATGGCGATCGGATAATATTTAGAGGGTTAAATGGACCAAAACTTTTGTGTGAAAATTGTGAACATTTTTAATATACAGCTTATATCTTAATTCCTGGAAGTGACATTCCGGACAAGTGAGATATACTTGAAAGTGGAACGCTTGACCTTTCAATTGATGCCTATTAAGTTTGGTGTGCATGATCAGATAACAGAGTTACAGCCTAATATATTCCGTTATTTGTTTGTAGTGTAATAATAAACTTGCTAGAAGTCGCAATTATACATCAATAGTCACGAAATTTTGCACCGGGTAAGAGTATAGGTCGAAAAAGATGCCTACAATTTTGAATGATGATCTGATATATTTTAGCGGGTGAAATGGACCATTACTTTTGTATGAAAAATATAAAAATTTTATTTTTGGTCGATATTTTATTTCCTTGAGGACATATATATTTCGCAAAGTAGCCTACATATGGAAAAAAAACTACTGAACTCTCCTCTGATGTAAATTGCAATAAAGTGTTTGCTAGATAACGGGCCTACTGCCTAATATATAATGGGTTCTGTGTAGAGAACCACATTTTTATCCCATGCTACTTATTGTCTCTCCAAGAGTTTATGTAACACCACGAAATATTCGTAATAGACCCCTTATTTGGTATGCCGAAATTCATATCTCGACGAGATAAAGCGATTTAGCGATGTGTGTTCGTCCATTAAAAATTGTAAACAAGCTTAAGGCCGCAATTATGGACCGATTGTAACGAATTTTTTAAGGAGGTTGGGTTCGGGCGAAAATAGAAATTATTAGTTTTTGGTGATGATCGTGAAATGTTCAGGGGATGAAATGGACCAAAAACAAAATTTTAACCAATTTTGTAGCGGCTCTGTGGGTCAAAATAATAACCCGCAAAATTTTAAACAAA
Source organism: Musca autumnalis (assembly GCF_047663935.1). NCBI lineage: Eukaryota > Metazoa > Arthropoda > Insecta > Diptera > Muscidae > Musca > Musca autumnalis. The sequence goes on from NW_027411644.1 coordinate 190,090,008, forward strand.
GTTTGAGTTTATGATGAAGAAGAAGGGTACAAACCAACGTGAAGATCAGATAATATTTAGCGGGTTAAATGGACTGAAACTTTTGTGTGAAATTGGTAAAAATTTCAATAACGTAGCGGTTAAACAACGGAAGTAGTAGTACTACATAAGTGGGTTTCATTACATTTTAGTTTGTGTGAACTAAATTTTCCTTTCCTGCTACAAAAATGTCTTTGTCATGCTAGATAACTTTTTGGTTTTGGTCATAAGTATTATACATTACATCTCTGATATTTGATAATTAAATTTTCACAATCATTGAAAAGAAGTTCCGTGGAGAGCGATTGTCCAGGAATAGTGGTATAGGGTATCCCATGGTCGGCTCCGTCCGACTATAGACTTTTCTTACTTGTTTTCGTATACATATGTAAGTACGAATTTCCAAAACTACCTACATTTCTCAACCCTTTACTTCAATGGTTATCTTAATTCCAAATTTCAGGATTCCAGCAATATCCGTTCACCTAAATTTAGTACCTTTTAGTAATTTTCGTACCCACAAGTACGATTTTCCAAAACTATTTGAATCCTACTCTTCGACAGAAATCTTAATTCCAAATTTTCAAGATTACAACGTGATCCGTTCACTCAAATCCAAATTGTACCAAATTTAGTACCATTTAGAACTTTTCATAAACATAAGTAGGAATTCCTGTGTTCCATATCTCAGGATTCCAGATCTATATATTCACTCAAATCCAAAATTAGTACAATTTAGTACTTTTCGTACCCATAAATACGAATTTCCCAAACTTCCTCAAGTCTACAGTCCAACAGTAATCTTAATTCAAAATTTAAGGATTCCAACTCTATTCGTTCTCTTAAGTCCAAATTGTACCAAATTTAGAACTATTTTTTACTCTTCGTAACCTTGAGTACGAATTTTCGAAATTACCTTAATCCTACTCTCCAACAGTAATCTCAATTCTACATTTCAGGATTCCAGCCCTATCCATCCACCCAAATCCATATTGTACCAAATTTAGTCCTTCTTATATACATGGGTACACATATTCAAAACCACCTCTTTATAAAAACCCTACTTCTCAAACTTGATTCTCGTTTCCTGGGCGCTATGAACTTTATATTATATATTTGAATACTGGACTATATAGTAGACACCCTAAGCATATCCGCATTGCCATATGAAGATCCTATGACTTCCCCCGATGACGTAATTACAGCTTAAAGTACTCAAAATATGCAATTTTTACAAGGTCCGTCGTATATTTTCTATATTTTTTGATATATACTCACCATAACTATTTCAAAAACGATTTGTATCGAGCGTACAACATCTCCTTAATATATTAATGTCGAAAAACCGACAAAAAATATTTGTTTGTATCCGAAAATATCGAAAGTCTGGGTTAAACTCGTAAAAACCGATTTTGAGCTATATCTCAAAAACAAGAGCTGATGGAGAAAAACCGGGACCGGATTTGAATATAACTCGCCGATTTCATCTAGAAACAACCCCAACTTCGGTTGAAACAAAAGTCGTGTTGACCAGTGTTATTAGTCGGCTAAATGGTACCAACCACACAAATGGTACAATTATTAGTGCTTTTCGCACCCTTCTAGGACGAATTTCCAAAAACCCAGCCTTATCGACCACCTTCGCCCCAAGACTAACCACTACCCAAAATTTCAAGATTCTAGCTTCAATCGTTTCGTCTGGGCATTGATTATTAGTCGGCCAGCCACAAAAATTACACCATTTTTAGTACATTTTAGTACTTCTAGCACCCTTCTAGGACGAATTTCCAAAAACCCAGCCTTATCGACCATCTTCGCCCCAAGACCAACCACCACCCAAAATTTCAAGATTCTAGCTTCAGCCGTTTCGTCTGGGTGGTGTAGATCTGTCAGTCATCATCACTCAACTCTTTTATATATCGTCATCTGAAACACCCAAAGACGTAACCTCAACGAAAACCTTTGAGGGTTACGTCTTTGGGCATTTTAGGTGACGATATATAGATATGTGAATCATTTGTTATTTTACCAAAAAAATAATTTTTTAACATCTGTCTTGTTATTTTATTTATGAATTTAGCTTAAACATCGTAAAAACGGAGTTATTTTTCGATTTTGAAAATGAATTAAAAGTTATTGTACTGAACAATAGACTAACTAAACTGATTATCGAAAAGCTACAGCTCGGGAATTATATGACTGGCATCCGAGCCTAAAAAATCTACCAAATATTAAAGTAGTATTTTCTTCAGAAGATGATTATTTTAATACGAAAGTTGAAAGGTACACAATTTAAACAAACGTTTAAGATTTTTGGTTTATGTGCAGTAGGTAGCCCTAGTGATCCTGATTATACATATGTAATGTAATTTGTTTTCTGGGAGGTCTATTCTTCTTGAAATAATGACCCGAAAGCCCAAAAAACCTACTGTAAACATCTAAAATTACTGATACGCATAATAACTCTCGAAGGAAGTAACTAATACAGTCCAAACGTAATATCTCTGCTAAACTTAAATCAAGTTTGCGGATTGACTGCACCAGTCCATTCCTTCGGGTATCTCCTTTTAGGTTTAAAACCAGTTGGAGGAAATTTCGTATATATGTTCGAGATAAGTAAGTATATATACAATCAACGAAAACAATTACCTTTTTGTTGTTAATTAGCCATGTAATATGTGGTGGGGGTCGAGCACGTGTTGTATTGCAGAGTACCATTAAACGTTCACCAATAGCCACTGGACTCCGTTTGCGAAACCTAATTACCGGTGGGCCAGTTTGGGGTACTATATAAAATACAAAATATTAACAAAATTAACTTTACTTCCATAAAAGTAAAACAAAAAACAAATTATAATTTGGCATTTAGTGTTTATTAAATGGACAATAGTTTAATAATAATTGATGTTTAATTGTACAGTGCAGTGTGGTTATAAACAATAATCTTAATTTCTGCCTTATAGCGATAAATATTTTTTGTTAATATTTTTACCAATAATTATATTTATATGCATTCTCATTGTCCCCATATACAAATTCCTTATAGCCACACTCAACTGTAGGTAATTCATATTTAATAACACTTCAAATCGCCATAGAATACTTACAAAAAACACTCATTAAATGTTCGCCAGATGCTTTGGTATACAACGGTGATGTCATCGATACTTCGCAATGAAATTGCCCGGACAATTTGAAATCGACATTGGCCAGCGTCACTTGAGAAGCATTTGAATTTTCACGCTTTATTTCCGTTTTGTTCCAAATGCAAATAATGAATGGCAACAGAAAGAAGGCAGCAGTAATAGCAAAAAAAAAAAAAGATGGAAGGACACAAAAAGAAAAGTCAACAATTAAGTAATAACTGGTATTAATTTATTCATATTTATTATTCACATTTCCCTTTTCATTGTTCCATTTACTTTCATTATTGTAATTGCGTTATGGCAATTGGACAATGTGGCTGGAATATGCTGTCGTCGTTCTGCAACAACGATGACAATGAATTCGTTCAATACTTACATCAATGGTTGCTCCTTCCAAGGTGAAATTTTTAAACGGTGGCTTGCGACCGCTAACGTATTCAAAGAATTTCATTTCTTCCCTAAACCAGGAGACCTGCAATGACAAGGCAAAAAGAAGAAAACAAAAATGAGAACAAGGTTATGTCGCTGTGGGGCATTTCAATTAAATCAATAATTAGCATTTCCATCGATATAAATATTTTTTTATTGTAAACGATATAAATATCAAGGTTTTCTGTAGAATATTAAAATGCAGTTTAGAATATTTAATAGTAATAATGGAATTTTATAGTAGAATGCATGTTTAATAAAGACTGCATGTGGCATTAAAGGAAATGTCATATGACAATCATATGTAAAAAAAAAGTTTACTGTCACATATCCTTTGCTTCTAAATGCAACTTTTTTCTAAGCTCTAAGTGCTATACCAATTCCACTTATTTTGAGAGTTATAGTGAGTACCATCCAGACAGGGATACTTCAGATTATCAAAGACGCATTTAAAACGAAGTCGTGAAAGATCCGATCTTTTCATTATCATTTGAACTAATGCAAAAGAAAGTCGTGAAAGATCCGATCTTTTCATCAGCATTTGAAAATATGCAAAGGAAGTCGTAAGAGATCCGATCTTTTCATCAGCATTTCAACCCATTCCATCGATCCAATAAAGATGAATTTTGTGTTCTATCAAAAACACAATGCTGTTGAACCAACTTTAAATGAAAGGAGCCTTCACCTGGGAAGTTTTTTCGGATTATGAAACTACAATGTTCATAGATGAGACAAACCAAAAGACAAAATAAAAATCGCTGGAGCGGTTTTTAATTAAATCGCTATCGAAGTCCACATTATTAGGATTTTGTAGATTTTCACGATTTTTCTTGGAAACCACAAGACCTATTAAAATGGGATTGGAGAAAATATTGTAGCTGTGAAAATTCTCTTCAGGATTGACGTTTATGATATTTTCGTAGGTTTTACCGTTTTTGAGATATAGAAGTACAAATTGGGACAATGAAGTTACTGTATTGCCTCCTTATAAAACAACGTCTTGTACGGTGCGCCTTGACTAACTTTAAATAAAACCGCTTACACCTGGCAAGCTTTTGCGGATTCTGAAGTTACAATGTTCATAGATGGGAAAAGTCGAAAAACGAGAAAACATCGCTGGAGGGATTTTTAAATAAAACGCGGTCAAAATACGCATTTCTAGGTTTATTTTAGGTTGAAAATGTTGTAGCTGTAAAAATTCTCTAGATGATTGACCGTTATGATTCGTTCCTAGGTTTTACCATTATTGTGACACAGAAGTTCAGGTCACATTTTTAGATTTTTTTTTAGGTTTTCACGATTTGCTTGAAAAACCTTATAGCTGTGAAAATTCTCTACAAGGTTGTGCTTTCGAAATTTTTTCCTTGGTTGAATCATTTTTGAGACATAAATGTTTAATTTGGGAAATTGCAGTCATGACACTGTTTTATAAGGAGGCGATACAGTCTGTGAATTGTACCAAGTTGATCTTCTATATCTTAAAAATGGTAAAACGTAAGAAAATATCATAAAAGACAATCTTGTAGAAAATTTTCATTGCTACAATATTTTTAGTTCCATTTTAATAGGGCTTGCGATTTCCCAGTAAAATCGTGAAAACCCAAAAAACCCTAAAAATGTGAACATTGGCCACGATTTATTTAAAAAGCGCTCCGCCGATTTCTTTTGTTTATTGATTTTTTTCATCTATGAACATTGTAGTTTAAGAATCCGTAAAATGTCCCAGGTATAAGTTCCTTTTATTTTAAATTGGTTCAAGAGCACTGTGAAAATTGTTTATATAGGCCACATTTGGTATAGCCCCCATATAACTGGAACATCCTATTTCAAGCTTTTTCATGTTCCATATAATGGAGGGTATAATTAAATTTGTCATTTCGTTTGTAACAAATCGAAATATTTATCTTAATTGGGAGTATACAACTTTCCCCCAGAAATTTGTTGGTATAGGTCTACGGCCTCATATTGGCCTCATAGAACGGTACGTCCCGATTTTCGGTATTTTGAAGGTTGTGGCCACAATAATACGCCGAAATGGCTGAAATTTATTTTATATTTGGTCTTTATTTGGGTACTAAATGTTCAATATGAAAATTGTCGGTATAGGTCCACGCCTTCATATTGCCCCTATAGAACGCTCCACCCGATTTTCGGTATAATGAAGGTTTTAGCCTCATTATCATGCCGAAATGGCTGAAATTTAGTACGTAGTCTTCGTTGGGGGTATAAAACTTTCCCCCAGAAGCTTGTCGGTACAGGTCCACGCCTTAGTATAGCCACCACAGAACGGAGGTACCGTATTTAGAAGGTTGTGGCCTCAATATTCCACCGAAGTGGCTGAAATTTGGTATTTAGTCTTCTTTGGGTATGTCCACGCCTTCATATAGCCCCCATAGAACGATATCTCCCGATTTTCAGTATTTTGAAGGTTGTGGCCACAACAATCCGTCGAAATGGCTGAAATTTGTCGGTATAGGTCCACGCCTTCATATAGCCCTTCATATACCTCCCGATTTTCGGTGTAATATTTTTCCGGCCTCAATATTCCTCCGTATTCGTCGGTATAGTTCCACGACACAACAAAGCTGAAGGGTACAGTACTTATGCGTATTTGTTGTTGTGTTGTGTTTTCTAGTGGGTAAGAGACATTTGTGCAGAGAATTGCAGATATAGGTGCAGGTTTTGATATAGCACTCATATAAAGATAAGTCCCGATTTTGTAAGGTCTTCGTCGAGGGATTAAAACATTTCCTCCCAGAATGGTCATTGCAGGTCCACGTTTTGATATACTCCTATAGAACGGTACTCCAATCCCCAATTTTCTGTATTTTAGCCCATTATTCTCACACACATTTTTAGTCTCTGTTGGAACTATTACATTTGTCTGCACAGAATTGTCAATATAGATCCCCGCCCTTTCGAATGGTATAATGATGGTACTACCACCCGAACTAATTTTTACTTGTGCATGTTCATTTATTAGGCTTCTAAATTGTAAGTTTTTGTCTTTTACAGTCACAAACAAAGTCAGAGCTTGTCAAATTGTAAAGGAGCACAAGGGCCGCTATGAAATTCTGATGTCGTTGTCATTCGGCTTTAAATAAGAGATATTTATACCCTCAGCACTTCTGCAAGCGAGGGTTTATACACTTTCATACGGCAAAATGTACCTCATCAAAATAATGGCTTCAGACAATTTGGAGTTGGTTTAGCCATCTCCGTCCGTCTGTCTGTCTGGAGCGCACGACAACTCTCAAACGGATCAACCGATTCGGTCCAAAATTGACTTTCGTAATATTTTGTGCAAATTTAGTTTAAGTTCGAAGATGTGCTATATCGGTCCAATCCTTCCGGTACCTTTCCCACAAAAGGTCGAAAATGTTCCGAAAATTTGTGCGCACGATAATTCTTGAAGGGAGTAACCGATTTAATGCATACTTTGTTCATCGTGAAATTTTTACCAGACTTAGAATTGGTTCTAATATAGACTCACTCGGTTCACTTCTTCGGTTACATCCCACACAAAATTTTCGAAAAGTTTAGTTTAGGACCTGCTCTCGAATCGCTTTGATTTTTGTTGTAGCAACTTGTATTCACTGCCCCCCATACGACGGTATAAGTGTCATCAGGGGCAAGTCCATACTTCCTGAGAAAATAGTCTGAACGTTACACAAAAACCCTTATGACACCGTGTGTAGTGGTTGGAGCGCAAGATAACTCTAGAACGGATCTGCCGATTCGGTCCAAAATGTGGCCTTCGTAAAAAAATTGTGCAAGCTTAGTTTAAGTTCGAAGATAAACCATATCGGTCCACTCCTTCAGGTAGCTCCCTCACAAAAGTTCAAAAATGTTCGCAAAATTTATGCGCGCGATAACTCTTGATGGGAGTGACCGATTTGGTCCATACTTTTCACATCCTAATATATCTACCAGATATAGATCAAGTTCGAATATGGACTATATTTGTCCACTCCTTCGGGTACCTCCCACACAAAATTTTGGACAAATTCACTTTAAGACCTGCTCCCGAATCTCTTTAGTTTTTGTTGAAGCAACTTGCATTCGCTGCCTCAATTACGACAGTAAAAGTTTTTTCAGGGGGAAGTCCATACTTCTTGAGAAAACAGCCCGAAAGTTGTAAAAACACCTATGGCACCATATGTAGTGGCTGGAGAGCTCGAACCGAATACAGCGTTCGTCCACACTTTGGATACTGTAATATTTCTTGGAATATTAGATGAAATTCGAAGGTGGTGCTTATAGGTCCACTCCTTCCGGGATAAAAAAGCTCTATCTATTGATATCCCCGCAAATTTCTTAGCTTTAATCCTATCCATACTTTTCTCGGTTCATACGCCCTTACGTCGGCAAAGCCGACTGATACTTCTTTACTTGTTACTTGTGCAAGTTCATTTTGTTTAAACTTTTAAATTGTATAATATTTTCTTTTACAGTCAAAAACAAAGTCAGAGCTTAGCTTTATTTCTATACTTTGCAAATGTCAAATTCTAAAGGAACACATGGGCCACTATGAAATTCTGATGCCGTTGTCGGCTTTAAATAAGCGTATTAGATTGTATTGCATATTTAACTAAACAATTCGATTTTCATTGTTACCTAAAATATTTAAATCAATCCAAGTCTATACATATATACTCAGAAAATTGTTCATTTGTACTGAATAAACTATTAATTGATTTAAGTTCTCGCTATCCATCACGCAGAGTAGATATCCACCATATTCAATATTTTTTAATTGTTCTCATACCAAACCAAAGCGAAAAAAAACCAATACCTAACAAGTGCAATGTCAAAATATAATATTGATTGACATTTTCATGTCAAAATGTTCTCACAAGACAATTGACTCTGAGTGTAGCACCATTTGCGTTTTTTCATTTCATTTCTTTTTTTCAATGACATGAGAAAAAATGAAAAGTTTTCCGAGTGGTTTCCACAATTATTGACAGGCAGGATGGTGACATTTATTAAATTGAATTGCGAAAAACTAACGAAGAAGAAAATCTCAAACATAAAATACGGCAAAGGAAATGTTGAGAAAATGAAACAAAGCATGTCACATTTCAATTTTAAGCGGAAAGAAGTATGATGTGTGGTTTATGAAATAAAAAATGAAAATAACGTGTATTGGAATCCTACTTAGAATTTGTTATAGAAAGGGTATACTGAAATCTTAAAGTTAATTAACACTTTGTAGTCGATCAAAAAAAAGCTTATGGACAATTTGAAATGAATTGCAGAATATTGAATACTTATTGACAGAAAGTGTTTTATTTAACATGATAGTTTGATACAGAGAATAACCTGACGACAATTGAATGTGAAATGAATAAAACTTTTTTGTAAAAGTCGTTGTTATAAGCTGGTTTTGGCTCAAAAGTGTGTGAGACAACGTCAAGGTTGACATACAAATAATGGAAATATAGTAATCCCATTCTATCACATTTTTATTACCTCAGCTTTTAGGCTGAAGAGGGTTTATACATTTTGATACGATAAAAATGTGCCTCATCGAATGGCTTTATACCCCAAGTATGTTTGCACGAAACGGGATAACTCTCAAAAGGATTAACCGATTTGGTCCATAATTTAGATCTTGTTATACTTTATCCAAATTTATTTTATGTTCGAGGATGGGCCATATCGGTACGTTCCTTCAGGTGCCCTTCCCACAAGGTTCAAAATTGTTTATTATTTTTGGGCAACTTATTGACCTCTTCATATTTTAGCAAATAAAATAAATGATTTCATTGCTTAAAGTAATATTCATTGCTTAAAGTAATATATTAAAGTAATATTGCTTTTTAGTAAATTAAACCCCAATACATTTTACAATTGGAACTTCTATAATTGAATCCAAACAAGTAAAAAGTCGATAAGTTCGACCGGGCCGAACTTTTTATACCCTCCACCATAAAATAGTCTTAATTAAAATGGAATAATTAGGATCTGTCCTTCGGGGTTCATAATATACTCACCAAGGCCTTTCTTCCCCTGGAGGAATTTTCCGTGCCCCAGACTTTCAACTCCATTTTGTTGCAAAGTGTTATCTAATCTAATCTAAAAAAATGAGTTCAGCTAGGTGAAAAGTACCACCTACGGGGCTATATCAAAGAGTCAAGCTATCTTTAATTTTTTGTCGGAAATGTTTTATAGCTGCAGGGAACTTCAAGAGTCAAATTGAGGGTAGTTTCATCAAAACAATGTAGACCATCAAAAATGGACCCATGTTGACGAATTTTAGTGAAGAAATTTCGCGAACACTGAGAATTCCCGAAAATCGGGAGGTACAGTTATATGGGGGGTATACCAAAACATGGACCTATGTATATTGACGATTATTTTTGAATAGACAAAATTGTAGGTAAAATTCTTAAAATACCGATCATTACAGCTAGTTCGGTTAAAAATTGCAGCTAAAATTCTCAAAATACCGAAAATCGGGAGATACCGTCATATGGGGGCTATAAAAAACATGGACCTATGTTGACGATGTTTCGTTGGAGATGTTTTATGACCACTGAGAACCTCAAGCGGCAAATTAAAGGAAGTTCGGTTAAAAATTGTAGCTAAAATTCTCAAAATACCGAAAATCGGGAGGTACCAATATATGGGGGCTATACCAAAACATGGACCTATGTTGACGATGTTTCGTGAGATGTTTCATAACCACTGAGAACCTTAAATGTCAAATTACAGCTAGTTCGGTTAAAAATTGTAACTAAAATGCTCAAAATACCGAAAATCGGGAGGTACGGTTATAAGGGGGCCATAGCAAAACATGGACCTATGTTGACTATGTTTGGTGGAGATTTTTCATGACCATTGAGAACCTCAAATGTCAAATTGCAGATAGTTCGGTAACAAATTGTGGCTAAAATTCTCAAAATACCGAAAATCGGGAGGTACCGTTATATGGGGGCTATACCAAAACATAGACCTATGTTGACGATATTTAGTGGAGATATTTCATGACCACCGAGAATCTCAAATGACAAATTACAGCTAGTTCGGTTAAAAATTGTAGCTAAAATTCTCAAAATACCGAAAATCTGGAGGTACCGATATATGGGGGCTATACCAAAACATGGACCTATATTGACGATGTTTCGTGGAGATGTTTCATGACCACTGAGAACCTCAAATGTCAAATTGTGGCTAAAATTCTCAAAATACCGAAAATCGGGAGGTACCGTTATATGGGGACTATACCAAAACATGGACCTATGCCAATATGCTTCGGGATATAAGTTTGATCACTAGGAACTCTAAATGACAAATTATAGCTAATTCGGTATGCAAATGTGGCGAAGAACGTCAAAATACCTCAAATCCGGAGGTACCGTTATATGGGGGCTATACCAAATAGTGGACCGATATAGCCCATCTTCGAACTTGACCTGCCTATGGAAAAAAGACCCTCGGGTGCAAAATTTCAGCACTCTATCTCAATTATTGCGGACGCTAGAGTGATTACAACAGACGGACAGACGGACATGGCTAGATCGTCTTAGAATTTTATCCTGATCAAGAATATATATACTTTATAGGGTCGCAAATGATTAGTTCGATGTGTTACAAATGGAAATGACAAATTACAGCTAGTATAATATACCCTCCATACTATGGTGGAGGGTATAAAAAGTGAATGGAAATATGCTGTGAGATAAAGAAGAAGAATATTGGTAATGAAAAATATATTGATGTTATTACCAATATTCTTCTTCTTTATCTCACAGCATATTTCCATTCACTTTTTATACCCTCCACCATAGTATGGAGGGTATATTAAGTATGTCATTCCGTTTGTAACACATCGAACTAATCATTTGCGACCCTATAAATATTTGAAATATGGATGCATCTAATTATTACATTATATAATCACTTGATTCCAGATGCCGATTTCCCGCACGATAACTCTTGAATGGATCAACTGATTCGGTCCAAAGTTTGGCTTTCTTAATATTTTGCTCAAACTTAGTTTAAGTTCGATGATGGTCCATATCGGTCCACTCCTTCCGGTACCTCCCCCACAAATGTTCGGAAAATTTGTGCGCACGATAACTCTTGAAGCAAGTAACCGATTTGATCCATACTTTGCACATCGTGAAATTTCTACCACACTTAGAATAGGTTCCAATGTGTACTCAATCAGCCAACTCCTTCGGGTACCTCCCACACAAATTTTGGATAAGTTCAGATTAGGTCCTGCTCCCGAATCGCTTTAATTTTTGTTGCAACAACTTGTATTCACTGCCCCCATACGACGGCATAAGTTTCATCAGGGGCATGACCATACTTCCTGACTAAATAGCCTGAAAGATGCAAAAAGCCCCTATGACATCGTGTTTGGTGGATGGGGCGCAAGATAACATAGTTTAAATTCAAAGATAAGCCATATCGGTCCACTCATTCAGGTACCTCCCCCACAAAATGTTCGGAAAAATTGTGCGCACGATAACTCTTGAAGGGTGTAACCGATGCAATCCATACTTTGCACATCTTAAATATAGATCAGGTTCGAATGTGGACTATATTTGTGTACTCTTTCTGGTACCTCTCACACAAAATTTCGGATAAGTTCACTTTAAGACCTGTTCTCGACTCACTTTGATCTTTGTTGAAGCGATTTGCATTCCCTACCTCCATTACGACGGTAAAAGTTTTTTCAGGGGCAAGTTCATAATTCTTGGGAAAACAGCCCGAAAGTTGTAAAAAACCCCTATCTCACCATATGTTTCGGTCGGAGACCAAGATAATTCTCGAATTGTTCAAACCATTTGGTCGAACATTTGGTCTTCGTAATATTATATCCAAACTTAGTTTCATGGGGCAATACCGGTCCACAACTTCCGGTATTTCTCCCTAATATTTAAAAAAGTCACTAAAATGCTAGGACGATGTCACTTGAATGGGGCAACCAATTTGGTCCAAACTTTGGATCTCCTAATATTTTGTCAAAATTTAGTTTAACTTCTAAAATGGTCCATATCGGTCCTACCTAATTGTACCTCCCCCACAAAAGTTCAACATTTGTGTCTTAGCTCTGTTAATTCGTAAGCCACGTTTTTTGTCAGCAAGTACAAATGCCCAAAAAGGGCCACAAAATTCTGGAGAGACCCTAACTACATTCGATCTATCCACAGGTGAAAAGTTTCACATAACATTGGCTGAGGGTATATATCTGTCGGCAAAGCCGAATGCCACTTTTTTACTAGTCCCCATGAACGGGTATTGCCAAATTTTATGTACTTCGAGGGCTTTTCGTCGAATTTTTGAATCGAGGTTGTTGTAATTCGTTATTGTGACGGTACAAAAGCTTAATTCGGAACATTCTAAATATTGGAACATGTTTTGAAAAGAACAAAGAGCTCTTTTAAAAGGTATGTATAGTTGTAATGAAAACTCAATGGGTTGAAAATTTCCACGCAGAAAATTATTAATATAAAGTAATTATCGGCAGTCAAGAATTAACCTTTAACGTGAAGGAAGAGCTTTGCACTATCATAAACCCTACCCCACACTGTGGTAAGAGGTATTATATATATGTAATATGCATAAGAAAATAAGATAGAGCCATAGTTCCTTTTGGGGATATACAAAGAATCTCTTTTTGAGTCTATTTATGCATGTCCGTCCGATCGCAACGTACAGGTCGCATTTATTGTCCGATTCAGCAGGGAATTGTTTTTGGCGGAAATCGCTCCAGATTTGAATATAGCTCCCATATATATTTTTGGCCGATTTCACGTATTTGCTGGAACAAATACGCTATATACGTCCGATCTCAATGATATTTGGAAAGTGTGACGGAATTTTTCCTAGAACTAAGTTTAATAATAATGAATTCGGTTTAGATGTGGATATAGCTCCCATATATATTTTCGCCCGTCCTCACGTATTTGCTGCACCAGACGCGGTATGTTTGTCCAATTTCGATGAAATTTGGAATATGTGACCGAATATGGTCTAAAAATAAGATGTCTGATGAAATTATGTTTAGTAACAATTGTTGAAGCACTTATTCCACTCCGATTGAGACACCTTCAAAATGTGGGTTTTGAACGCTTTTACAGCATCTTCTGGCGACGAAAATCGCTCACCACGCCTTGTGTTCTGGGATCAAATGAGGTAATTGGGTCCCAGTTAGCGCTGTACACCGTATGACGCATCAATTCCACGCTTTGTCCGGTCAAAAATTGTTATGGAGCACAATGATTCGTCTTCTCTTGTTCGTTTTTCAAATTTCTCCAGGCAAATAGATTGTAGTGTAGCACTCAGAATTAACCGTCTTACATTGTTCAAGCCGTATAGTCGCCACATGGTCAGTTTTGCCGAAGAAACGGGTGACCATTTGCTTCAAAGTGCTTCTTACATGAACAATTTTGGTTAGATTTGGCTCGTTTTCGAAGACCTAGACGGTCGAGTCCTGTTTTGCTTCGGGCTCCTAAGCATAGATCCAAGATTTGTCTTATAAACTTCGTTTAAAGTACCGCGATCGTTTTTATTCACAATTTCTTTGCACCAAACTACAAGAGCCCTTTTTGAGCGTTTGTCCAATTTTCCCGGTTCTAACTCGAAAAATCTATTTTTGCGATCATGCAATATGATATGTTAGTTGGTGTCGATCTTGCTTTATCCTTCATTTTTTGACCTTAGTTTTTTGGCGATTGTCGTCCACGATTGATTTCATTAAACCAGTTGTTCATAGTTCATAGGACCTGTATCGAAATACAAAGTGTAAATTTGGTCGATGCACTCTCATCGTGATTATCTACGTCGAAAATGGCAAGATATTATCGGACGAAAATGTTGACAAGTAAATTGCACTTTTTTTGGAAAGTGATGTTTTCAAGTCACTGTAAACAACACAAGATAGGCTTAAAACTGTGAAACTTTGCAAAAAACATTTTCGTGCATCACTCGTATAGCTCCCACACATCCAAATATATTTTACATATTGACAGTGTTGTAGGTATCATGTAGTCGCCCCGTCCGACTCTGATCCTTTAGTTACTGGTTAATATTTTACTTGTTATACCCTCAGCATTTATGCTAACGAGGGTATATACACTTTCATACGGGAAAAAAGTTTCTCATCGAAATAATGGTTTTAGACCCCAAGTATGTTTGCACGAAATGTGTTTCAGACAATTTGGAATTGATTTAGCCCTACACCATATGTAGTGGCTAGAGGGCTCGAACCGAATACTCCGTTGGTCCACACTTTGGATGTTGTAATATTTCTTAGAATATTAGATGAAATTCGAAGGTGGTGCTTATAGGTCCATTCCTTCCTGTACCTCCACCACAAAATTTCGAAAATATTCGTTAAAATGGTACGTGCGAATTCTTATAGACGTAGCATCCGATTTGGTCCAAACTTTGGATCTCTAAATATGGTCGAAACTTAGTTTATGGTCAAATTTGGCCCTTATCTGTCCAATACTTGTGGTACCACCCACACAAATGCTCAACATTTTTGTGTGGTTCGAGGATCCTTTGGATATTTTTACCGAAGATTTTCCTAGTGGCCCTGTTTACAGCGAGGCTAGTGGGATAAAAAAGCCCTATCTATCGATTTCCCCGCAAATTTTTGAGCTTTATTCCTATCCATACTTTTGTCGGTGCATACGCCCAAAATGTTGAAACCCCCCTAAATACATACGTTTTTTTTTTTTTTTTGGGAAAAAAGTATTTCAATCCACACAGGCTGAGGGTATATCTCTGTCGGCAAAGCCGGCTGACACTTTTTACTTGTTTTTTTAATATTTTGTATTTCTTAAACTTGGGACCCCATTGTGTATGACTTGAGTTAATTCGAAAGATTGTAATAACAATCATACGCACTGGGGTTCCAATCTTAACAAATACAAAATTTATCTAACAAGTAAAAAAGTATCAGTCAGCTTTGCTGACAGAGATATACCCTCAGCCTGTGTATATTGAAAAAATTTTTTCCCCAAAAAAACGTATTTATTTAGGGGGTTTTAAAAATTTTGGATGTATGAACCGACAAAAATGTTGATTAGGATTAAAGATCAAAAGTTTTGCGGAGGAGATACTTAAAGGAATGGATCGACATTGTGGAAGTGGATCTCCAGCCACTACATACGGTGCCATAGGGGGTTTTTACAGCCTTCGGACTGTTTTCTCAAGAAGTATGGAATTGCCCCTGAAAAAAATTTTACCATCGTAATTGAGGCAGCGAATGCAAGTTGCTTCAACAAAAATCAAAGTGATTCGATATCAGGTCTTAAAGTGAACTTATCCGAAATTTTGTGTGGGAGGTACCGGATGGAATGGACAAATATAGTCCATATTTGAACCTGATCTATATCTAATAGATAGATTAGGATGTGTAAGGTATGGACCAATTTGGCCACTCCCTTCAAGAGTTACCGTACGAACAATTTTTCCGTACATTTTTAAACTTTTGTGGGAGAGGTACCTGAAGGAGTGGACCGATATAGCCTATCTTCGAACTTAAACTATGTTTGAACAAAATATTACAAATTTTGGACCGAATCGGCAGATCCATTCGAGAGTTATCTTGCGCTCCAACCACCTCACACGGTGTCGTAGGGTTTTTTGCAACTCTGGGGCTATTTTCTCAGGAAGTGTGGACTTGCCCCTGATGAAACTTGTACCGTCGTATAGGGGGCAGTGAATACAAGTTGCTAAAACAAAAATCAAAGCGATTCGAGAGCAGGTCCTAAACTGAACTTATCCCAAATTTTGTGTGGGAGGTACCCGAAGGAGTGGACGTATTGAGTCCATATTGGAAACTCACATAAGTCTGGTAGACATTTCACGATTTTCAAAGTATATTTGGTCGATACTCCCTTCAAGAGTTATCGTACATACAAATTTTCCGAACATTTTCGGACTTTTGTGGGGGAGATACCGGAAGGAGTGGATCGATATAACCCATCTTCGAACTTGAACTAAGTTTGGATAAAATATTACGAAAGCCAAATTTTGGACCGAATCGATTGATCCGTTCGAGAGTTATCGTGCGCTCCAGCCAGCCAGACAGACAGAGGACATTGCATCGACTCCAAATTGTCTGAAACACATTTCGTCCAAACATACTTGGGGTCTAAAACCATTATTTCGATGAGGCACATTTTTCCCGTATGAAAGTGTATGTATATACCCTTTCTAGCCTAAAGGCTGAGGGTATGGTCTTTTCTTATTCCATGGACTCTAACAAAACCGAATTGATACATCAGAACCCCTGGTGCATCACAGTGTTATCATTAACCTGCTTTCCACTTCAAACGCACACAATATTTACTTTAACTCACATCATCAAATTTATTTACACGCACCTAATTCTTAAATAGAATAATTTATCAAAACTATTTGGGCGATCTTCCGCATCATACATCTCTATCCATATACTAAAAATAATATTTCAAAGGCCTCTAATAAATACGTGTTCTTCCTTTAGTCCGTGACTAGGATATATTGAGCTCTTCTTCAACTCGTACATATACATATATAAATAGGTATGTTTGTCTTTCTATGCGTTTGTATACATAGATAAAAATATGTATGAACTGACATTTACTTATTTATCTAGCTGTCTCCGGTACATGAAATAGACCAGTACGTGTACAAATACAAATGCCATCAGCATGTTCCATTCTTCTTCTGTGTGAAAATGAACGTGTATTCGTGTACCGTTCCATTATTAGTATACTGCTACTTGTGCCGCTACCACCGACAAGAAATGCCAAATACAATTTGTGCAATGTAATGAAATGGAATGTAGCAGTGGCTTGGCGTGGTGTGGTGTCAATCGTGTTGCGAAAAAGCTTTACTTATGGATGACAAACTACTGCGGAACAAACAAACACATACACCATAAACAAATAACAACAAACCGTCAGCTAATAAAACACAACATTCTCATTTTGTACAATTCATGTTTTACAAGTGTTGGCAAGTAGTAGTCGGTCGTATTGAGCGAACATTGTCATTGTACGTGGTCAAATAAGATTTCTGGCGTAGCTGTTGTTGTTGTTGTTTTTTGCAGATAAAGTTAAAGTGTAGAGAACGATGGTTTTGGCTTCAATTGAAATGTTATTACTTGAAAGGAAATTGGCAGAATGAAAACTTACGAAAAATCCGTACATATATATGCTATGTGCGTTTTATTAAGTTAAGATGGTTTTGAAAACACAAAGAATATTTTATCAACGAAAAAAATTTTTGATATATTTTAAGTAAATTCAATTTATAACACACGGCTAAAATATTGATGCTATTACAAAGACGAGACGAAAGGGCTCACGAATAAAAACAAGTAAGAACGGTCGGACCGAACTTTTTATACCATCCACCACTAACTGTATTGAAGTAAGTAGGAACATTATTGTTTGCTGTATAAGTAAGTAGGAACAATTAGCTTTCTTTTGTTTATGAAAATACTAAGCTCTTTCTCCACATTAAGGCCAATTTACATCCTCTTTAGAAGGAACTACCTTTATACGATATACCATAACGAAAATCCTGAAAATGCCGAAAAGTGGGAGGTACCGTTTAATGGGGGCTATACCTTTACATAGGGGGTTTATTGAAAATTTGTAGCTAGGTATGGTTATATGGGAGCTATTCCAAAACATGGAGCTGTATTGACAATGTTTAGCGAGAAGTTCCGTGAACGTAGGGAATCTCAAATTTCAAGTTAAGGCTGTTTTAGCCAAAAAATGTATCTGAAACTCTCAAAACACAGAAAATCGGTAGGTACCGCATATGGGGGCTATACCAAAACATGGGCCTGTATAGCGCATCCTCGAACATGACATACCTGCGAACAGAATATATATACATCCTTCAAAAATTTCAGGGTCCTATTTAAATTTTTACCACAGAATTACGGAAGGATCAAGAATATAAATTTACTAGCAAATACCCGCTACATCGTATGCGGAATGGGGATGAAATATAAATAAAGAATATTTTATATGGAAAAAATATTTCACCATGCAAATTTTATGTTACCCTTTCGCAACATTGAAAATTCAAGGTTCTAGTTTCAGCGGTTTCGCCAAAAACCCGAATAGGACCGTACAATTTTCGGTATTCAAAATGGCCATAGAAATCCACGTTTTCTATATATGCATATCGGCTTTGGGAATTTTTAAAATATAACATACCTATAATGTCCAATTTTTTTGTTTTAAATTTGAACCTTGAATTCTCAGATGATATAAAAACTTAAGTTAAAAATGTCCACTTCAATCCACTCCACATTTATTAGGACGGACATTTTGAAGATTTTAAGAATATTCTGCATGCGAAGTAACTGTATTTTCGGAATTTGTACATTGAAAGTTTTGAAAACTTGTTTCAACAAAATTTACTTAATGTGCATACCTAAATAACTGTAATTTTTATGCCTTTTTATTCCCCCTGACAACATAAAATTGTCGCATAGACGTGGGACTCGAATTAACGTTCTAAAACGTTGAACAAAACAAAAAACATTTTGTTGAAAAGATGCTTCCGTTTGACTAATTGATTTCAGTATATTATTTAGAAACCGTCTTCGGTGAACAATGGAACAATATTAATTTTTCAAACTCAGGACTTTATCTCAAATTTTAGTGTGATCTTTACAGCAAATAAAATCATAACCCCTAATTATAAAATTCCAGCTTTATCCATATACACAGCAAATTTAGTACCATTTAGTACCTTACGTATCCCTATAGTAGTATTTGCAACACCACCACCATAACTCGGCCCACAGCGACCTCCATAAATAATTTCAGATTTTGTACGCATTTAAAAAATTCCTTACCTAAACAAAAACAATCACACAATTTTGGAATTCCAACCCAATTTGTTTATACAATACCAAAGTGGTACCAAATGTTATACTTTTCACCCAAATCCAAATTGTAGCCAATGCAGTACCATTTATTACTTTTCATACATATAACAAATAATTTTCAAAACTACCTCAATCCTACACTCCAACAGTAATATTAAATCCAAATTTTAGGATTTCAACTCTATCCGTTCTCTCTAACTCAAATTGTACTACATTTTGTACCATATATTACATATAGTAAACTTATGGTTCGAATTTTCGAAAACCATTTGGTACATATTTCTTACTATTCATCAGTGACCCTAATTCCAAACTTCAGGATTTCAGCTCTATCCGTCCACTCAAATTCAATATTTCCTAAAGTAAGTACTTTTCGTAAACTTCTGGTTTGAATGTTACATCTTTGTTTGAACATGTTTGTTACTCTGCATCAGACGCCCTCATTCCAAATGTCAGGATTCCAGCTCTATCCGTTTACGCAAATCCAAATTGCACTAAATTTAGTACCATTTAGTACTTTTCGATCTTTGATCCATCCTTGTTACTCTTCATCAGTGACCCTCATTCCAAGTTTCAGGATTCTAGCTCTATCCGCTCACCCAAATCCAAATTGTAAGAAATTTAGTACCATTTAGTATTTTTCGTACACATATAGTTCGGATTTCCAAAAAACCTATGGTACATCTTTATTACTCTTCACCGGTGACCTTCATTCCCAATTCCAGGATTCCAGCTCTATTCGTTCATCCGAATCCAAATTGTACCAAGTTTAGTACCATTTAGTACTTTTCGTACCCATAAGTACGAATTTCCAAAACCACCTCAATCCTGCAATCCAACATCAATCTTAATCCCAAATTTCAGGTTTCCAAGTTTAGTACCATTTAGTACTTTTCGTACCCATAAGTACGAATTTCCAAAACCACCCCAATCCTACAATCCAACAGTAATCTTAATTCCAAATTTCAGGTTTCCAGCTCTATCTCTTCACCCAAATCCATTTAGTACTTTTCGTACATATAAGTATGAATTTCCAAACCATTTCCTTATATCAACACCACTTCCCAACCTTGATTCCCATACTAAATTTCAAGATTCAAAATATACAATTTATTAATTTAGTAAGTTTTAGTACATTTTGTACACTTATAGGTCGAATTTCCAAACACCCTTTGGTGCATCTTTCATACTCCCCATCAGTGACCCTCATACCAAATTTCAGAATTCTAGCCCTTCCCCTTTGACTAATACACAGAGTACCCTATTTATTACCTTTTAGTACTTTTAGTACCCTTCTAGTTCGAATTTCCAAAATCCCAGCCTTATCTCGCCCCTACACACCAACAACAACCCGCATTCAAAATTTCAAATTTCTAGCTTCAGCCGTTTCACCTGGGCGTTGATGAATCAGTCAGTCACTTACCTCACTGTTCTTTAATATTTATAGATTAGGGCCTTTTGTAATTTTATTTAATTTAATCCAAAACATTATACATATATGAAATTTATGGCGATAGGTTAACGTTAACCCTTGCCAACGGAGGGATTTTCGTTTCCATAATTCTTTAAATCTAAAGGCCTCAATTATGGTCCAATCGATGGAAAAACTTTACCAGTTCATTGCTGTGGCTAAAAACGATTTCTACTAAAAATTATGACGATCGGTTAACGGCTCGGATTTTAATATTAGCTATATTATAGGGCCCAAATTACCTATTGCCATATGCATATTGGAGCAATATCAAAATCGGTCCCGACTTTAATAGATTTTTGTAGAATTCGTTTTTAGCCACAACAATAAACTTCTAAAGCTTTTTTATCGATTGGTCTATAAATGCGGCTTTTAGAGCATTTTCGTGAAAATTCACCTTTAGTTCCACAAATTACTACGGAAAGAAAAATCGATCCGTGGCACGGCTTAACGTTCACCGATCGCCATAAAATTTCATACAAAAGGTATTTGGATCAAATGATTGCAAAAATTGTAATTAAAATCTTCTGAGCGACATTTTTGTGCATTTTTGGATGACGAAACATCTCATCTTGTGATACTTCTAATACGATTCAAGAAAGAAAGGCCGAAAAGGATTTGGGGGAAGTGAGTTAGAAGGATGATGGTGATTTGACTGACGACATGTAATCTCAAAAAGAAGCTGCAATAACGCCAAACATATATAGATATAAAGCTATTTTCTCATGTATTATAGGAGGATAATAAAAAAATATCACGCCATAATTTAAGAACTTTACTTATAGCTAAATGTTTCTTTTCGGGTCTTAGTATAACCATCAAGGGCTTTCAAACCAAAAAAGAATTTTCTATCTCCCAAAAATTTTGTTGCAATGTGTAATCTATATTTCCAGAAGAAGAATAAACATCTCGACCGTGGCGTTAAAAACTGCACCCACTATTTTCGCTCCTGATACAGTCTTAATGATATTGTCAGACTCACCGATTAATATTTATACTACCAGCGACCAAAATTACAAAAAGGTTTATTTTTGGGACACTCTCATGGACATGCAAACATACACATGTATGTGTGTGAGAAAACATCCCAGCAAACCAAATATCAGATCTCCGACACATCTGAACAGCTTCGGAAGCAAAATCGTTCAGATTTCGAATATATTAAAGTTTTTCTTTCAATTTCGGTACGAATTGGGATCGATATGTCGGAGACAAATTTCCATTCGCACAACAACCACATTTTGTATATATCTAACTCCTTGCTGTTAAATATATACAAAAGGTGGTTGGTTTCATTTTAGTTTGTTGTCGAAAAACAAAATGGTTGGTTATATAATTCGCATATACAATTTTTAAATATTTTAAATATAAATGCAACATATAGTTATTCAACCTAGTGCTGATAGACAAAACATATTCGTACACAAAGTATACATTGTTCTACTATAACTACCCAGCAAACCAATCGTACCGATATCGTAACGAAATCGGAACAAATTTCGGACGTTACGTCCGATATCTGATCCGAAATCGTAACGATATCTTAACGAAAGTTGTATGAAGTGGTTGACATAATTTCGGAACGAAATGTCGGAGCGAAATCGGATCGATTTCGGTCAGAATTCGCAACGAAATCGGAAGAAAATCCTTGGGAAATTCGGAATTCGAATTTTTTCTCCGAATTTTCGTACAGATTTCTGAACGATTTCGGAATAATGTCGTATGAAAATCTGAGGTACCTTCCGAACTTTCGTAAAGATTTCTGAACGATTTTGGAATGGTTTCGTATGATTATCGAAGGAAAAAAATTTTCTCTGATGCATCTTTTTTATACCCTTCACCATAGCACGATGGGGCCAATAGCAGGTTTTCGAGGCAAAAAGTCAATTTTTGAAGTGAACAATTTGAAAAAAATAATAACGGATTTCGATTGCCAACACTCTGAATCACTAAAAATAAAAAAAGAAATCAATCTGGTAACATCACATAGCGACATACTTATCTGGCAATGGTGACATATTTTCTTATGCATCATTTTCCGACATTCATAATAAATAAGTAGTAAAAGCATTTTAGGCGCCAAAAAGAACATTTCAACATTTTTATATTTTTTAAACATGGAAAGCTCTTCAATGGGTGTGAAAAATAAGATAATGTTAACAAATAATAAAAATGTTATGTGTGGTAAATGTATTTTTGAGTTAAGATGTTATGTCTTTTTTGGAGTATTTTGCTTTGTTATCCATGTGTTCTCTGGAGTATAACTTTTGAGATCTAGGTAGATCTAGGATATTATATATATGTGATGAAAGTTAGTAATGTGTACTATCATTTTGTGAAAAAATTAGCTGCGCCTATCTGCGCCTTTTCATAAAAATCTGATTTCATTTGTCGTAATACTTAAAAATATGGACATTTTTTGTTTTGGTTGGCGAATAATCGGAAACCCATTAATGTTACCAATAGGATTTCTGAAAAATTTAATAGACGTATATAATAATAATAATAATAATAATAATAATATATAATTTCAAAGACATCGCAAACTTTGGCTTTTGTGGCGGAATCTTAGCCGATTTTTACTAAATTTGGAACCTTTTTTTATTAACTTATAACAAACCACAGACAAAACCATGAAATTTGAACATATGTATATAGGGGAGCTATTTCTATATCTGAACCGATTTCAATATAACTTGACAAACTTATTTGTAGTCCGAATTCCGTAACATTTTCCAAATTTTATTGTAATTTGATGGAATTTGCATGCTTGGTCAATCATTTTCCTGAAATCGGGCGAACATATATATGGGAGCTATATCCAATTCTGAACCGATTTCAATATGATTTGCCAAAAATGTTTCTAGACCAAAATCCGTCACACATTTCAAATTTCATCAAGATTGGACATACATAGCGGGATTGGTGCACCAAATACCTAAAATCGGGCGAAAATATATATGTATGGGAGCAATATCAAAATCTGAACCGATTTCAATATAACTTGGCAAACTTATTTGTAGTCCTAATTCCGTGGTATTTTCCAAATCGCATAAAAATTGGGCAGAATTTGCGTGTTTGGTCCATCAATTGCTTGAAATCGGGCGAACATATATACGGCAGCTATATGTATATATGAACCGATATGAACCAAATTTGGCATATTAGTTTATAAGCCCATTATAAACATCTGTACAACATTTGGAAGGTCTAGCTTGCCCCAGTGATTTGTTGCCTCGAAAACCTGTCATTGGCCCCATCGTGCATAGTATGGAGGGTATATTAAGTTTGTCATTCCGTTTGTAACACATCGAACTAATCATTTGCGACCCTATAAAGTATATATATTCTTGATCAGGATAAAATTCTAAGACGATCTAGCCATGTCTGTCTGTCCGTCTGTTGTAATCACTCTAGCGTCCGTAATCATTGAGATAGAGTGCTGAAATTTTGCACCCGAGAGTCTTTTTTCCATAGACAGGTCAAGTTCGAAGATGGGCTATATCGGTCCACTCTTTGGTATAGCCCCCATATAACGGTACCTCCGGATGTGAGGTATTTTGACGTTCTTCGCCACATTTGCAGACCGAATTAGCTATAATTTGGCACTTAGGGTTCCTAGTGATCAAGAAACTTATATCCCAAAGGATATGGGCATAGGTCCATGTTTTGGTATAGTCCCCATATAACGGTACCTCCCGATTTTCGGTATTTTGAGAATTTTAGCCACAATTTTTAACCAAACTATCTGCAATTTGACATTTGAGGTTCTCAGTGGTCATGAAATATCTCCACGAAACATCGTCAACATAGGTCCATGTTTTGGTATGGCCCCCTAATAACCGTACCTCCCGATTATCGGTATTTTGAGCATTTTAGTTACAATTTTCAACCGAACTAGCTGTAATTTGACATTTGAGGTTCTCAGTGGTCATGAAATATCTCCACGAAACATCGTCAACATAGGTCCATGTTTTGGTATAGCCCCCATATATAGGTACCTCCCGATTTTCGGTATTTTGAGAATTTTAGCTGCAATTTTTAACCGAACTAGCTGTAATGATCGGTATTTTGTGAAATTTAGCTACAATTTTGTCTATTCAAAAATAATCGTCAATATAGGTCCCCCCATATAACTGTACCTCCGATTTTCGGGAATTTCATTGGTTACTAAATTTCTTCACTAAAACTCGTCAAAATGGGTTCATTTTTGAGGGCCTACATTGTTTTGATGAAACTACCCTCAATTTGACTCTTGAAGTACTCTGCAGCTATAAAACTTTTCCGCCAAAAAATTTAAAGATAGGTTGAATCTTTGATATAGCCCCGTAGGTGATACCTTTCACCTAGCTGAACACATTTTTATACCCTCCACCATAGTATGGAGGGTATATTAAGTTTGTTTTTCCGTTTGTAACGCATTGAAATACTCATTTGCGACCCTATAAAGTATATATATTCTTGATCAGGGTAAAATTCTGAGTCGATCTGTGCACGTCCGTCCGTCCGTCCGTCCGTCCATCCGTCTGTGGTAATCACTCTAGCATCCACAAAAATGGAGATAGAACGCTGAAATTTTGGGAAAATGCGTCTTTTGTTTGCAGGCAGGTCAAGTTCGATGATATCGGTCCACGTTTTGGTATAGCCCCCATATAACGGTACCCCCGATTTACGGTATTTTGACGTTTTTAGCCACATTTTCAGACCGATGTAGCTATAATTAGACACTTAGGGTTCTTAAGGGTCAATAAACTTATATAAAAAAAGTTGTGGACATAGGTCCACGTTTTGGTATAGCCCCCATATAACTGTACCCCCCGATTTACGGTATTTTGAAGTTTTTAGCTACATTTTCAGATCGATGTAGCTATTATTTGACATTTAGGGTTCTTAAGTGTCAATAAACTTATATAACAAAAGTTGTGGACATAGGTCCACGTTTTGGTATAGCCCCCATATAACGGTACCCCCCGATTTACGGTATTTTGCCGTTTTTAGCTACACTTTCAGACCGCTTTAGCTATAATTTGACATTTAGGGTTCTTAAGTGTCAATAAACTTATATAACAAAAGTTGTGGACATAGGTCCACGTTTTGGCAAAGCCCCTATATAACGGTACCCCCGATTTACGGTATTTTGACGTTTTAGCTACATTTTCAGACCGATTTAGCTATAAATTGGCACTCAGGGTTCTTAAGTGTCAATAAACTTATATAACAAAACTAGTGGACGTAGATCAATGTTTTGGAATACCCCTATATAACGTTACCAACCGATTTCAGGTATTTTGACGATTTATGTCGCATTTCTAGACCGAATTAGCTATAATTTGATATTTAGGGTTCTTAGTGACCAAAAAACTTATATTCGAAAAAATTATGAACATAGGTTCATGTTTTGGTATAGCTCCATATAACGGTATCTCCTGATTTTCGGTATTTTGAGAATTTTACCTACAAGTTTTAACCGAATTAGCTGTAATTTGAACATTTGATATTTGATGTTCATAGTGGTCACCACACCTCTCCACCTAAATTGTCTGAAATTTTGGGAAAATGCGTCTTTGGTCAAGTTCGATGATTAGCTATATCGGTCCACGTTTTGGTATAGCCCCCATATAACGGTATCCCCGATTTACGGTATTTTGACGTTTTTAGCTACATTTTCAGACCGATGTAGCTATAATTTGACATTTAGGGTTCTTAAATGTCAATAAACTTATATAACTAGTGGACATAGGTCCATGTTTTGGAATATCCCCCATATAACGTTACCGCCCGATTTCAAGTATTTTGACGTTTAAATTCACATTTCTAGACCGAATTAGCTATAATTTAAAATTTAGGGTTCTTAGTGACCAAAAAACTTATATTCGAAATAATTGTGAACGTAGGTCCATGTTTTGGTATAGCCCCATATAACGGATTTCGGTATCCCCATATAACGGATTTTCGGTATTTTGAGAATTTTACCTACAAGTTTTAACCGAATTATCTGTAATTTGGACATTTGACTTTTGAAATTCTTAGTGGTCACCAAGAAAGGTCGATGTATTGATAAAGCTCCCATATAAAAGTACCTCCCGATTTTCAGTAATTTGATGATTTTAGCTACAATATTAAACCGAACTAGCAATAATTTGACATTTGAAGTTCTTAGTAGTCACAACACCTCTCCATAAAAAATTGTCAACATAGGTCCATGTTCGGATATATGTAGCTCCCATATAACGGTACCTTCCAATTTTCAGTAATTGGCAATTTTAGCTACAATTTTTAATCGAACTACACATCTGCATCAACAATTTTCAACATAGCCCCAATATAACGATACTTCCCGATTTTCGGTTTAACCACGTAGGTTCATGTTTTGGTATAGCCCCAAAACAAACCTCCCGATTTTCCGTACCTTAGCTTTATTTTTTGGACGAACTTTCCGTAATTTGAAATTTAAAAGCCAACAAAAATGCTGCAACAAAAAGTGTTCATTTAAGTTCATATTTTCGTATAGCCCATATACCTCCGAACTAGCTGTTAATGACATTTGAAGTTCCCACGTTATGTACCGATTTTCGGTATATTGAGGATTCTAGCTAAAATTTTTAACCGAATTAGGAGTTATTTGACATTAAAGGCTCCCATCAAAAACTGTCAACATAGGTCAATGTTTTATTATAACCCCTATATAACGGTACCTCCCAATTTCTCGCCCACCAAAAATTGTCAACATACATGGTTAGATATAGGCACCATAAAAAGGGCCTCCCGAATGAAGCATTTTATGTACATTATCTGACTTTTTAACGTACCCACTTAAAGTTGGGGACAGGAATGAAAACTAATTATTCCATTTTAGTTCAGAATATTTTATGGTGGAGGGTATGAAAAGTTCGTCCTGGCCGAACTTAACGCTTTTTTACTTGTTATTGATACATTTTCTTTGTTATGTTTTTTATTGGAAGATTAAAGGCTTTACCTAATTAATTGCGTGTTGCGTGTGCGTTCAAAAAAACAAAAACAAAATACATGTATTTCAAATTGACAACAAAAACAAATATGGTAACATGGGGCGGCTTCGCCACTGGGGCTTCGCCACTGGGGCACCTGCTACAGAAATGCCGTTAAAGGGAAAATTGTGAGTTTAACGAAGATCTTTCATCTCCCAAAAATTGGCATTTCTATCAAATATATGATTGCTGATGCACGCGGTTTCATGTTTTTGGGGTATTGCGAAAAATATTCATGGTAGGTATATTTTGTGATATCTTGTATACCTTTTGTGATATCAAAATTATATTTTATACCGTTAATAGACAACTACTGAAGAATATAAATCCAAATAGTTTGCATGATAAAAGTAATTATAAATGTCAATAAATTCATATTATGAACTACGTAGGGGGTGGGGCGGCTACGCCATGATAGGGGTGTTGTGGGTTAATGTGAGAAATATGTCAGGTTTAACTTAAATTGTTTATGCTATTGATATACCACGCTATAATGTTAAGTTGAAATCAAACATTGTGCTTAACCTATCTAATTTGGCAAACATTTAATTTTTATGCCTAAATTCAAGGAACCTACTTCAATTAACGGCTAGAATATGTTTCTTTTTGTAAATTTTAGAATCATTTTTGATTATTAAATAGAAAACATGTTCATTTTATGCATAATGCTGATATTTGAGGAGGAAGTATGGTACATGCCAGTTTTAGAGTCCGTTGATATTTGTCCTATGTCGATGGCGAAGCTAACCCATGGGTGGGGAGGCTTCGCCACTTTTTGGACATTTTGTAAATTCTCAAAAATAATATTTTAAAAACAAAATTATAATCATTTTTATATCAAAACTTGTAGTCAAGACATGCTAATATTCTTACCAAAAATAATATTTGAAAAAACTTTAATGATGTCAATATGAGAACAGATTGAACAAAAACGTGGCGAAGGCGCCCCATGTTACCATACATGTATGTATTTTGTTTTTGTTTTTTTGAACGCACACGCAACACGCAGTTAATTAGGTAAAGCCATATAATTTCAAAGATATCGAATGATTTTCACTGTTGTTATCATTTTGTAGTTATAGTAGAACAATGTAAACTTTGTTTACGAATATATTGAGTCTATCAGCACTAGCTTGAATTACACTGTGCAACAAAATTCAATTTTTTTCAAAATGATGGGAAAAATCGATTAGATGATGAAAGTAGAGCTAAAAATATAAGACACGTGTATCGGCGTTTTAAAAGTTTACGTCGGAAAGTAACCAAAATAGGCGGGGCAATTTCCGCCCATTTTTAATTTTTTCGAAATATTCGTATTAAGATATCTTTGAATCCTTGCATTTCAGGTATATAGTGTCTTTGACAACTTTACAGAGGAGTATGTGGGCAATATTTTTGTTAACAATTTTAACCCTCATGCGGTTCATCAAAGGGGTCTTTTTTGTCCTTTTTCGAAAATCTTTCAAAAACTGCTTAAAAATGTGATTGTATCAAATCCAAATATTCTACAAAATTATTCGCCATAAAATTTTACTATAGGTCTCAGAATACACCAAATCTGTAACTCTTGTCTAATCGCCAGGAATCACTAAAAACGAAAAACACGTTTTAGGATTAAAGTCGGACTTCATCTGAGTTTATTCAAAATTTTCCCACAAAACATAATTTTAGAGGGATGACGTCAAAGACAAAAATATTCTCCGTCAAATTTTACTATAGGTCACCAAAGAAATGAAATGCCTATTTACATTATATATCATAAAAATATTAGTATCAATTTTGCTGAAAAAACATGAAAATATTTCCCAATTTTTTTGATGAAAAATTGTTCCTTCTTTTTTCGAGTTTATACATTAAAGTAATATGAAACTTGGTTATAGGTGAAAAGTGTCAAAAGATGAAAAATTCTACACAAAATTTCACTATGAGTTTCAGAATAAACCATATATCTAGCTATACTATTTGCTTAAAAAAATTAGATTCCAAATTTATATATATTTGGATGAAATTATATGTTTTAATTTTGGACTGTTAATTTTGCATAATTCCATACTGGATCAAAATCTAGCAAAATCCTTTACTTTTTGGGAATATTGTTAAACAAAGAAATGTTCCAAATGAAATTTCATTATGGGTCTCTGAATAAAAGAAATCTGTAACCATAGTATATAACATTCTTAGCAGCACTTGTTTTTGATATATATGTTTTAGGGCCATATTTCCCAATTTTCATACAGTTTGTCGTTGTGATTGGATACTGTAAATATCATATTGATGGTTTTTCGTTGTGAATTCATACAGAAGATGTTGTGCGTTCCATTCATAATGCTTTTGAAATATTTGTGGTGCATATATATTTAGAATATAAAAAACCCACATTGGACCTGCCCAAATTGCGTATTTTTAGTACTTTCAACTTAAATTCCGTAGTTTTGATAAGCCATTGGTTTCTTATATTTCTTTCTCACATGCACAATTTGGTGTGGTCCAAAAACCTACAACGATGGGACTAACTCCTACTTTGGTGGCATTTACGGAATTAACACTAGCATTTGACATAAATAGCTGTATCATGAATGACCATAACGAACCCAGTTACGATATAGTCATTTACGTCAGTTTCTATGGTATTCCGTAAATGCCACCAAAGTAGGAGTTAGTCCCATCGTTGTAGGTTTTTGGACCACACCAAATTGTGCATGTGAGAGCCCATATGACACCTATATTTTCACTTGACCCTAGCCGTAGACCTCTAATGTATTTTCACTTACAATATAAGAAACCAATGGCTTATCAAAACTACGGAATTTAAGTTGAAAGTACTAAAAATACGCAATTTGGGCAGGTCCAATGTGGGTTTTTTATATTCCAAATATATATGCACCACAAATATTTCAAAAGCATTATGAATGGAACGCACAACATCTTCTGTATGAATTCACAACGAAAAACCATCAATATGATATTTACAGTATCCAATCACAACGACAAACTGTATGAAAATTGGGAAATATGGCCCTAAAACATATATATCAAAAACAAGTGCTGCTAAGAATGTTATATACTATGGTTACAGATTTCTTTTATTCAGAGACCCATAATGAAATTTCATTTGGAACATTTCTTTCTTTAACAATATTCCCAAAAAGTAAAGGATTTTGCTAGATTTTGATCCAGTATGGAATTATGCAAAATTAACAGTCCAAAATTAAAACATATAATTTCATCCAAATATATATAAATTTGGAATCTAATTTTTTTAAGGAAATAGTATAGCTAGATATATGGTTTATTCTGAAACTCATAGTGAAATTTTGTGTAGAATTTTTCATCTTTTGACACTTTTCACCTATAACCAAGTTTCATATTACTTTAATGTATAAACTCGAAAAAAGAAGGAACAATTTTTCATCAAAAAAATTGGGAAATATTTTCATGTTTTTTCAGCAAAATTGATACTAATATTTTTATGATATATAATGTAAATAGGCATTTCATTTCTTTGGTGACCTATAGTAAAATTTGACGGAGAATATTTTTGTCTTTGACGTCATCCCTCTAAAATTATGTTTTGTGGGAAAATTTTGAATAAACTCAGATGAAGTCCGACTTTAATCCTAAAACGTGTTTTTCGTTTTTAGTGATTCCTGGCGATTAGACAAGAGTTACAGATTTGGTGTATTCTGAGACCTATAGTAAAATTTTATGGCGAATAATTTTGTAGAATATTTGGATTTGATACAATCATATTTTTAAGCAGTTTTTGAAAGATTTTCGAAAAAAGGACAAAAAAGACCCCTTTGATGAACCGCATGAGGGTTAAAATTGTTAACAAAAAAATTGCCAACATACTCCTCTGTAAAGTTGTCAAAGACACTATATACCTGAAATGCAAGAATTCAAAGATATCTTAACTCGAATATTTCGAAAAAATTAAAAATGGGCGGAAATTGCCCCGCCTATTTTGGTTACTTTCCGACGTAAACTTTTAAAACGCCGATACACGTGTCTCATATTTTTAGCTCTACTTTCATAATCTAGTCGATTTTCCTCGTCATTTTTTTTTTTTGTTGTCGCACAGTGTTATTATATGTTGCATTTATATTTAAAATATTTAAAAAATGTATATGCGAATTTTATAACCAACCATTTTGTTTTTCGACAACAAACTAAAATGTTGCTTGTTAGATATATACAAAAGGTGGTTGTTGTGCGAAGGGAAATTTTTTTCCGACATATCGATCCGAATTCGTAACGAAATCGGAAGAAAAACATTAGCAAATTCGAAGGGAAATTTACTTCCGACATTTTCTCCGAAATCGGAACGAAATCTGAACGAATTCCCCTACGAAAAATCGTATAGAAATCGATACGAAATCTGAACGATTTTGCTTCCGAAATTGTTCCGATATGTCGGACATCCGACATTTGGTTTGCTGGGTACAAAATGATAACAGTGAAAATCGTTAGAGAAACATTTGAAATTACAATCTTCCAATATAAACTTAAAAAAATCAATTAATAAAAAGAGGCGCCAGAGAAAAATTTTTTCCTTCAGCGAATTTTTTCTTCCGAATAAGTTCGCTTTCCGAATTTCCCAAGGATTTTTTTCCGATTTCGAATTTTGACCGAAATCTATCCGTTTTCGCTCCGATTTCGCATCCGACGTAGCGTCCGAATTTTTTTCCGGTATCGTTACGATGTCGGTACGATTGGTTCGCTGGGATGACAGCATTTTAATTGACTTGGAAATGATTATATCCACCAAAATGTGTTTTTCTGTCTTTCTACTACCAGATGTATATGGTAATATTCAAAAAAGTTTTACAATCGTTGAAGTTGAGGTTCACCATTTAATAAGTCGCGAACTGTTAATATATTTTATAAAATATGGATACATTTATATTAATTGGAGTGTTTTAGCCAAGATCTCATAATATGGACCATAACAAATAATTTTCGTGGAAGCTGCGTTCATGGTAATATAAAAAAATGGGAAAAATGTGTTGAAGTAAACAAGGTTTTTTGTGTTGTTTCTTGATTTCTGGCCAAACCACGCAAAATTCAAACCTGTGCTCAAAGAAAGAACTAAAGAATACCCCTTGGGTAACATGGTTCTAGTGCATGACTTTTTGATATATACACTACATCCCACTAAAATCGATGCTGACATTTTGAAGTTTTGATTTCAGTGTTTTTCGAATTTTTCTTATAATTAGATGGTGCAACTGGATAATATTTTCAAACTAGTTACAGGATTGTAGAACTCGCGATTCCACGTCGTTCGATGTATATCTCATGAGTGTGCTCCGTACAGCTTCCTAGTAATAGGAGCCCAAAGGCCAAAATTTGGTGCGTACATTTTCTGAAAAAAACCTATTTTTTGGCTTTAAAATTTACAATTGTCGTACAAGTACCCCTGAACCACGCGTGATTTTAGTTTTTTTACGTGCCGGATCTAACAGGACCTTTCGCGTTCGAATCCATCCACGAAAACTCCGGCTCTAGATACCTTGAAAGTAGGAATTTCTGCAAAAATATATTTTGACAATTCCGCGAATTGAACCGCGATTTTCTTTGATTATTTTTACATAAATGTAATCCTTTATACGCGATTATAATATTTGCCAAAAAGAGGTGTTACAAATTACAAAGATTCGGGAGTAATATCCCTAGTTATCCCAAAATAGGATGTGATGGCACATCCGCAGTTCTTGACGAATCTGTCTAAAATCATTTATATTTACGTATTTTTAATAGGCGGCCATTGAAATCGGATGCACCTTATAATCATATGCACATCGCGCAATTTTTGCCCACTTGAATGTTTTTTGAATAGTAAGATGCAACTGATGGCACACTTTGGCCGCTGAATGAAACATGGGAAAATCCATGCATATTGATAGACATGGACTCCCTGTATCCGAAAAGCACATGCACCTCAACTGATTTAAACGGATTCGCGAATTACACGCTTTTTAACTTTTATGTTTTTTCTTTGATTGTAATTTCAATATTACTCTGTACTTCTTAACTCTATTGCTTATCATTCTAAGCAAATATATTTCCCGATGACAAACTATTTTCCTCGAAGAAGTTTTAGCAAAATACTTAAGGTTTTGTATGGAAATTTAGCGAAATAGTAGAATAACTGTTTCTTCAATTTTTCGTATTAAACCAAAAAATATATTTTTGAAATAATATTTCCACAATAAGTTATTGTCTTTTGTTGTTGCGGTAATATGCATCTTATGAACCCAATCTTTATAATTTTGGTCTCACATATTTCTATGCGTCGTCTAGATACTGTAGCAATTTTAAATTTATTTTTTTGAGATTTATATGAACTCTGAGTTAGAATAAATTAAATTTACTCTAAGATTTTTTCATTATTTGTTGATTTTCCGCGAAAATAAAAACAAATTTAGAAATATTTTAACATCAGCGGATAGATATAACATTCTGTTAACGATTTATACATTTATTTTCTTATTAAAACCCAAAGGGAATTTTTAAATATTTTTTCTTTATAGGGAAATAAAACCCCCTATAACTTTTGGGTGCAGCATCCAATTTTGTGAACGCGAACATATTTGAAACCACAATTTTTTTCTTAACCTAAGTCCCAAAAATCGCGGATGTGCTCGCAAAAAATTTTAATTTTTTTGTCAATGGTATTGAAAAGGAAATTTGAAATTTACCATATGCAGATTTCAGCGTTTGAAAGTAAAACAGTCATTTGGAAAAAAAAAAAATAATTTCAGATGTTGACTACTGAAAAATACCTGAGGAATTGAAGTACTGACAATATACATAGGTATACATATTTATATAAATTAACAACATATTAGTTTACGTGGGAAATATTGAAACAAATAGGCATTTATCACAGATGAAAACAAATTTCAGTTTTCCATTCATCAATATTTTAGAAACAATTTGTTGAAATATTTATCTTAACCAATAATTGAATTATGTAGACCTAAGAGTATTCTATTGGAAGAGTGATGTCTAACAAAGTCCCACACATTCAACTAATATGCTTTTTTGTTCCACTGTGTGCTTTGCGAATTAACATTATTTTACCCTTAATTATATACTGTGTTCATTAGCTGCATAGCATTTTTCCCTCTACTCAGGTTCACAGGGAAATTCTACATTTCTGGTTAATTTAACTCATTAAAAGGTGTAAGCACTTAATACCCAGTGGTCAATGAATAATTGTGTGTGTTTGTGTGTATCTGAACACCTACATTAATGAATTTGTGTGTGTGTTTACTTTTCTGGACCTCTATGTATGTATGTTTGTTTAACGTTCAATGTGTTCATTTGCCCACTAAATTATTTATTCATATTAGATGCGGTTTTATGGTGACTACATAATCTTGACCGCCAATGTTGTGGTATACAAATTATGGTTTCTTTGGCTCGTGTATGTTTTTTTCCACGTGCTATTGAAGGAAGTAAAAATAAATTGGCACAATTTTTGATTTAGTTGACCGGTCATCAACTTACTTCCTTCCGTTACCCTAATTTGTAACATTTTGTGGACATTTTTATTTGGGGGTCCAAGCTATTATTTGAAATAAATATGCAATATTGAAGAGTGTGCACAATAGTAGAAACACCTAGGCAAATTGGAATTGAAAACACTGGGTTGCACTGCACGCAGAGAAAAAATATTTTTCGCTTTTGTTGGAACAAAAATATATGTTTTGGTTCCAAAAATGTATTTGTTTTGTTCAAACATTGTAATCCAAATCCAAAAATACCATCTTTTGTTCCAAACATAGAAAACAAAAACAACTTTCGAATTTCCGCAATATTGTTAAAATCGTTAACAATACCGATTGTAGGAACTATCATAATCTAATTTTGTTTACAAAAAGTATTGTCAATACAGAAAACCAGCCCAGAAATTTTTGATTTGAGTGCATATACTTCTCATATACACTTTTCGCATAACTTGGATATAAATGTCGCGTATAATATTGCAATCATTGATGAACACAATACATGGTTTGCTGCATTGGCTGACAACAAAGACAAACAAAAAGCCACAAGAACCCACCACAACATAAGGAATAATTAAACACCATAACAAACATGAAAAGGAAAGAAGAATGAAACAAAACAGAAACAAATAAAAACAAGAGTCTCACAAGTACATACACACAAAAACAAAGGTAAAGGCAGCATGTCATACAAACACACTACAACTCACCAAAATTGTTTTTTCAACACGGCATCGAATAGCGAGAGAAGAGAAACAAATTTTCGAAGAAAAGAGAGAAATATTGTTCAGTTGACACAAACTATTTTTGGATTTACAATACTACATGAGGAATCCAACAATATGTTAACAATACATATTTTGCTCTTGGAATATTGTTGGATCAAACATATTTTTTTCTCTGCGTGTGGTTTCCAATCTATTCAGTGACAAATTGAAAAAGTTTTGGTTAAACCACTTTTATGTAGTACTACCCTGTAGAAAATGAAGGCTTCTTGAATCAGTATGAATATAAATCCCTTATAGAACAATTTTAAGATCAGGTAGCGCACCATATTTTTCTAGACAACTTCATTGCTGTAGATGCTCGCTATTAACTATTCTCCTGGGCTATGGAGACAGCAAATTAGCTCGATGAGATTTTCCGCACGTTGGACTTTCAATGGGCAGACCACATCAACATTGCAACATTGTAGACAATAGTGCAATATTTTTTAACAAAAAATCCGAAATTGGCTCGATGTTCAAATTATCAGATGAAAACAAAATGTTTAAAAAAATTTAGATTTCTTGTAAAAAAGTCATGAAATTCATTTTTCGTGCTCAAGAAGTGACCATAATTCCTTACAGTATATTTGTTTCGCTTATTTTGGCGAACTTTTGTAAAACTTTATGAAATGATCTGCTTGGTACAAACAAACAAAAAAAAACAACTGTTTCATAAATGCAGCAACTATCGTCTGTCGGGGTGAAAAATTAATTCAAATTGATGCATTTTTTATGTAAATTAACTCTGCGTCTGTTTAGGGCATTACCGACCATAAGTCGAGCACTGAAGAACAAGGGCAAAGGTATAATGTCGCATAATGTCTCATTGGGGATGAAAGATACCAAGAAACGGTCCTGACCGGCTTTAACATGGTAAAGCCCTCTCTCATCTCAAGTGCACACTGACCTCCCAGTGGTGTCGCCTTGGGAGCTGCCGTTAACACCCGTTAAAGGTAGTGAGCTAACATGTGCCGAGCGATCACCCTTAAGAACGATACCATGATCTGCGAATCTGCTGCTGGAATGTTCGCACTCTTTATAGAGAAAGTGCAGTTGTACTTGATGATGTACTTGAAAAGTATAAGGCCGATATAATGCCATATAGGAAAAACGATGGATTGGGAAATGCGTCACAACAACACCTAAAGGTGACGCACTGTATTATAGTTGCTATGACACAAAGCATGAATTTGGTTGCGGATTTGTAGTTGGTCGGAGGTTAAACTATTTGGTTTCCAGTTTCACCACGATGAATAAAAGACTTGATACAATACGGATAAAAGTCAAATTCTTCAACATTAGTTCGAAGACAAGGACGAACAAAATAAAGATATATTTTACGAGCGCTTAGAAGAAACTTATGACCGTTGTCCTGCTAATGACATTAAAATTATTCTAGGCGATTTTAATGCAAAAACTGGGAAGGAGAATGTCTTTGGCCCAACGGTCGGGAAAGTCAGTCTCCACAGTAAAACATCTGACAATGGGGCTGAAAGACTTCGCAGCGGTAGTTAGCAGTACCAGATTTAAGCTTCTCGATATTCATAAGGGCACCTGGTTGTCTCCATATCAATGAACAAGAAATCAAACTGATCACGTTGTGATTGAAGGGTGCACCTTAAATAACTTTACGTGAAAACCGCTTAAACCTGAGAAGTTTTTGCGGATTCTGAGACACCAATGTTCATAGATGAGAAAAATCCTAAAGCAAGACAAAATAGCGTGAGGGATTTCGGAATAAATCGCGGACAAAATTAAAATTTTTAAGTTTATTTTATGTTTTCAGCATTTTGCTTGAAAGCGGTAAGCCGTAAGCAATGGGACTGAAGAAACTGTTGTAGCAGTGAAAATCATCTACAACATTTTCCTTAGTCCTATTTCGAAAGGACTTGTCGTCTCCAAGAAAAATCCTGAAAACCTAAAATAAACCTAAAAGTATGAACTTTGACAGCGATTTGTTCCGACATCCCTCTAGCGATTTTTTCTTGCTTTTGGATTTTTTTTTCAACTATGAACATTGCTGTCTCAGAATCCGCAAAAACTTCCCAGGTGTAAGCGGTTTTCACGTAAAGTTAGTTAAGGTGCACCCTTCATGACATTGTTCTGTAAGGAGACGATAGAGTCAGTGCATTGTCCCAATTTGAACTTCTATATCACAGAAATGGTAAGACCTACGAAAATAGCGTTAAGGTCAATCTTGTAAACAATTTTCACTGCTACAACCCATTTTGATAGAACTTGCGGTTTCCAAGCAAAATCGTGAAAACATAATAAAGCCCTAAAAATTTGAATTTTGACCGCGATTTATTTGAAAATCCCCCCGGCGATTTTTTTCGTTTTTTGATTCTTCTCATCTATGAACATTGTAGTTTCAGAATCCGCAAAAACTTCCCAGGTGTAAGCACCTTTCATTTAAAATTAGTTAAGGCGCCCCGTGTGTCTCATCGAAATGGTAACGGTTTTAGACCCCAATAATGTTTGGACGATATTCGTTTCAGACAGTTTGGAGTCCGTCTGTCTGTATGTCCGTCTGTCTGGCTGGTGCGCACGATAACTCTCGAAGCCATATCGGTCCACTCCTTCGGGTACCTCACCAACAAAAGTTCTAAATTTTTATGAAAAATGATCGTTCACACCATTTTACATAAAAATTTAGAACTCTCGAAGGGAACAATCGATTTGGTCCAAACTTTGCACATCGTATTATTCCTTGCAGACATAGGTAGTGTTCGAATATGGACTATATCGGTCCATTCCTTCGGGTACCTCCCACACAAAATTCGGATAAAGTGAAGTTTAAGAGCATCTCGCGTATCGTTTTGAATTTTTTTCAGTAGGTTGTCCTTGCGGCTCCTTTAAGACGTTAACATTTTTTTCGGGCGCAAGTCCATACTTCCTGAGATAATGGTCGTAAAGCTCCAAGAAAAAGTTCCTGACGGCACCAGCCAAAATGGCAAATCCGCAAGATACATCTCGCAGGGAGTTTCTGATTGATCCAAACTTTGGACATCGTATTATTTCATCCAGTCATGTATCAGGTTGGAATGTGGACTATATCGGACTATCGGACTCTCGGACTATCGGGATGTACCCGAACCCACACAAAATTTGGATAGAGTGACCTAAAAACTCCAAGAAACCCAGACGGCACAAACCAAAATGGCAAATCTGCAAGATAAATCTCGAAGGGAGTTTCTGATTGGGTAGACTTTTTGCATCGTATTATTTCATCCAGTCATGTATCAAGTTGGAATATAGTCTACATCGGTCTACTCCTTCGGGTACCTTCAGCATAAATTTCGGGAAAAACGAAGTTAAGCTCCTCTTGGATCATCAGGTTTTCAGTAGGTTGTCCTATTGACCCCATTTACAACGGTACAATATTTTCTGGAGTAAGTCCATACTTCCTGAGATAATGGCCCAAAAGCTCCAAAAACTATGCCAGCACATACTAAAATGCTTATAGCGCAAGATAACTCTAGAACTTTTTCAAAAATTTCTTCCAAAGTTAGTTTAACGTTATTTAATATGTATTTCGAGTTCTCTACGAATCAGAAGTTTGATTACTAAAAATTGTTTGTATACGTCGTACATTAGAGTACCTACAGATTCCAGTTATTTTATAGCAAATTTGAGATTATTGTTTTTTTCAGTGGCTGAGGTTATATCTCGGTCAGCACAGCTGACATATACTTCCTAACTTGTTTTATATGTACTTTTTTACTTGTTTCATATTAATTACACGCTCCCCTATCAATTAAAAATTAACTGTTTAGTTTTATTAAGAATTTATTTAATAATTGCAGCAAAGTTTCTTGTATTGGATAGTGAATAGGTGAGAGAATATTTAAAACAACATCAAAGAAAAACACAATTTTAGTCAACAGAGTGTCTGCAATCGATACAATGGATAAAATTTCGCAATTTTATAGTTTGATATTTTGACATTCGCGCCGCTAGATCAATGATTTCGACCAGTGTGCGCCACTGCCGTTGCTGGTTGTATTGTCGTCTGAATCAAGTGGAGTTGTAAAATGTGCTCCTTGGCTCTGAGATAATACAACAGCGTGCATCGGATCGCCACTGCCGTAATTGTCTGTGTTGTCAAGTCAAGTGGGTTGTAAAACGTGCACGGTGCTCTTGAAGCAAATTTAAATGGAAGGTGCTTACACTTCCGAAGTTTTTGCGGATTCTGAAACTACAATATTCAAAGATGAGAAAAATCAAAAACTAAAAAAGTCGCCGAACTGCTTTTTAAATAAGTCGCGATTCAAGTTGGCATTTTTAAGGGTTGTTTAGGTTTTCACGATTTTGCTTGGAAACCGCAGATCCTATTGGAATCAGACTTAAGAAGATGTTGTAGCCAAGAAAATTCTCTACAACATTGACCTTTCTTGTATTTTCGTAGGTTCTACCGTTATTGAGATATATAAGTTCAAATTGGGTCAATACGCTACCTTATAAAACAATGTCATACATGGTGCGCCTTGACTAAATTTAAGTGAAACCCGCATACACCTGGGAAGTTTTTGCTGAATTTGAAACAGCAATGTTCATAGGTGAGAAAAATCCAAAAACAAGAAAAAAATTTTGGAGGAATTATTAAATAAATCGCGATCAAAATTCACATTTTTATGGTTTTTTTAGGTTTTCGCGATTTTGACCTAACACCAATTTTTAGCCATTTCGGTGTGATAATGAGGCTAACATCTTTAAATACCAAAATAATCAGGAGGTACCGTTCTCTGGAGGTTACATCAAATCGTGGACCCACATAGCCAATTTTAAATACCAAAGATCCTAGAAGAAATAGAAACTTCTGTACCAAATTGTAATGCTCTTGCTTAAATATTGCGAGCAGTATTTTGATTTCAACAGACAGACGGGCGAATAG
This sequence comes from Musca autumnalis, assembly GCF_047663935.1. Lineage (NCBI taxonomy): Eukaryota > Metazoa > Arthropoda > Insecta > Diptera > Muscidae > Musca > Musca autumnalis. The sequence goes on from NW_027411644.1 coordinate 190,131,125, forward strand.
ACGGACATGGCCTTATCGACGTAGAATTTTTTGCTTATTATAGGCTTCTTATAGGGTCTCCGACGATAAATTCGATGTGCTACACACAGGATAACAAATATAATTATACCCTGCATATTATGGTTGAGGGTATAAAAAGTGACTGAAATTCTATACAGTAGTTGTTGTAAATTTTATTCAAATAGGATAAAAACTTAATAAAATCCATCTAAATTAACATAAACCCACCAGTATTTTCCGTTCAATCGCACTTTGTTCAGGGCGATAATAAATTTTTGGTCAAAATTCTCTTTTCAACTCTACAAAATATGTATATAATAATTATGTTATATTTAATTTTCAATTAAATATTTGCATGAATTGATTGAAAATTGATTTAGTGCATTATAAGCTCTCTCACGTCATCTGTTGTCCATGGACAATATTGCATAAATTATTAACAAAAATGTTGTATCGTCATTTATTCATTTGTTCTCACTTGACTAATAAATGTGTATTTACTCGTATATGTATGTAATCTGCCAAAAATAGTTATTTGCATACCTTATAAAGTTTATGGAAAATATTTACCTTGTGAATTATTGGCTTAAAGTGTTGATGCATTCATTTTCACACGTCAGTGAATTACTAATTCTATTATACGAAAATAAAATATCAATTGCAGCAATTATCGATTATTTAATTTATTGTAAAAGTGTTTTGTCGTTAAATGTCATAGTTACTAGTTGAATAATACAATATTAGAGAATTAAATTTTTAAATGTAAACGACATTTTAGAGGAGGGAATGAATTTGTTGGAACATTTTGTGTTACGGTTTTATTTAAATGTTGGAAAATAGCAGTGATTGAAAAGCAAAACGTGTTCAAAAAAATGACAAGGAAAAGCGAGTAGATTTTGAAAGTAGAGTTAACAATATAATACACATGTATCGGAGTTTTTAAAGTTTACATCAAAAGTAACCAAAGTAGTCCCCCGCCAGGGATAACAATCGTAGCGCAAAGGTGGGGGGGGGGGGGGGGGGTGTTAACGTCGCAGTTTCCACACTCAACACTCTGGAAGTGTTGAGTTGGAGAACTGTGACCGATCAAAGGTTATCCAAATAGCGGTCTCCTACTTATTAGAGACCCCTAACGCCGGGGTGTCAGCGAACTCATGCTCATCGGTGTATCAAGGTTTGCAGTTAGGGTACCAACTGATACCTGGGCATCTCAACGCAGTAATGACTTAGTTGTCAAGTCCTTGCCATGGTACAGGAGGGCTATGCCATGATCCAATTGATGACAACACTGCAATGCCTAAGGTTAATGCTTCTAACTCATCTTTTTGTACCAAGTCTGGGGCAACCCAGCCAACGGTTGACGGGACGGTAGTGACGGAAGCGGAAGGAAAATAAGGTACCCTGTCTAGGTTATCCAAATAGCGGTCTCCTACTTGTTAGAGACCCCTAACGCCGGGGTGTCAGCTAAATCATGCTCATCGGTGTATCAAGGTTTGTAGTTAGGGTACCAACTGATACCTGGGCATCTCAACGCAGTAATGACTTAGTTGTCAAGTCCTTGCCATGGTACAGGAGGGCTATGCCATGATCCAATTGATGACAACACTGCAATGCCTAAGGTTAATGCTTCTAACTCATCTTTTTGTACCAAGTCTGGGGCAACCCAGCCAACGGTTGACGGGACGGTAGTGACGGAAGCGGAAGGAACATAAGGTACCCTGTCTAGGAGTTGTCACTGACAGTTTGGCTGAGCAAAGACGGGAACTCCTAGAGATACTGGGACAGACGTTAGCCCTGCCTCTCAGTCAGGGTGGTTATTCTACTTGGGCCGAGGACAGCTCATCGGATGCCGAAATGAACACTACAGTCATTCCAGCGACTGTAGTCAACGATGAGTCGGCCTCGGCCTCACTGGAAGCAGCCACCTGTATGAAATTGGGACCAACCGACGCCCAGCAACCCAACCATCGGCCGCAGTCGATGATACTGGCCGAAAAAGTTCCCACCACCTCAAACAGCTCCGCAATCAATGGGCCAAAAAGAGGAGGGAAGAAGTACATTGGCAGGGGACCCTCATTTATAACGTTGAGAGAATGAAGGCTAATTAAGATTAATCTCAAGGTAGTGAAAAATATCGAAAGATCTCACCCTCAATTACCCAAGAGAAATCCCAAAATCGGTAAGCTTTCTCTCTTAACGGCAAATGAAGAGGTTAGGTCAATGTCTACATCGACTCCCACAGCCCCCAAGGGCCAAACCGGAAGCGGTGCTGACATGATCCAAAAACCATTAAATGATTCGTCATCGCTTTCTTCAACGGGATGTCCCGCCACTCAGACTGGACAAACCTCAAAGGAGAAGGCAGTCAAGTCGAAAGGGACGAATTATAAGAAATCCAAATCTGGGAAGTCCGACCGAACACCGGCCTCCACACCTGGGGGAGCACCTACCAAACCCAATCCATCTCCACCAAAAAATGCGGTGAACAGAGATAGGTCAATGGAGGAGCCACTCCCCAGTGCTTAGAGACCCACCCCAAGTCAGCAACCCAAAATCCATACCTCCCCAGGCGGTTGCCCTAATACCGGGAACAGGAAAGATGCCGCAGCCAGTTCAGCCTCCGAAACTTGGGCCACAAGGAATCTTCCGGTTCTCATCTTAAGGGCAGCAGCATGTGAAAAAGAACGAGCAGACCGATGGTGCGGGACGAGCTTCGAACAGCGGTCATCAATAGATCTGACCCTGATTGTATAATCAGAGAGGATCGATGGCTACTTATCGAAACTGGTCTGCGTGACATCGTGTTCTCAGGCGAAGGGGAACCTCCAAAGCACACCCAATTTGGCAGTGCCGCTCCGTACAGAGGCGTTAAGGACATCTGTTGTGAAAATAGGGAATCTCTGGATTTCCTCACTTCCACTATAGAGGGCATTGGCGAACTCTGTGAGGGGTGTCAACTGGCAGTCGTTGGTGTCAAAGAGGTCCTTTCAGTAGAGTGTTGTCAGCGTGGGTGTCACCTCAACCTGTGGATCCCGCACGTATACTGACTATACTCAGCAGACAAAACCCCAATCTTCGGACCCGCACATGGAATCTGGTTAGCCACAATCCGGAAAATAGAGGTGTTGCCATCAGGGTGTCAATATACACTTAGGGGCAAGATTACTTAAGGACTCGTGAGGGCAAACTACACTTTGGTCTAGGATGGATCAGATTCCGCCCAGGACGAAAGTAGTGGAGGAACGGAAGCAGCAGCCGCTTGGCATAATGGAGATTAATTTGCATCACTGTAAATCGGCTACTGCTGAACGTCTTCTAGCCCTCAAGAAGTCCGAAGCTGATATCGTCTTGATCCAGGAGCCTTAATTATACAAAAATAAGATTGCTGGATTAAGCGATATCAACTACATCACCTTCGCCACAACCAAGCGGACAAGGTAAGAACCTGTGTAAGGATGGAATGCAGGTAGCTCCCAGAGAGCCACCATACTCTTGTCCATATACATATCATTCGAGAGCCCTGACCCATCGTGCAAGGACGTGGAGAAGCTCGTCAAAGAGATGGGTAGCACTTGCCTCATCATCCTAGGATGTGATGCCAATGCTCACCATTTCCACTGGGGCAGCAGCGACACAAATGCCAGAGGTGAGTCCGTATTCGAATTTATTTTAAAACATAATCTTAGAATATGCAACAGGGGTAACGAATATACTTTTCAAAATAGAACCAGGATGGAGGTTATAGATATAACCCTCATTAACAAAGACGAATCCCTTACCAGTGACTGGAGGGAGGCAGAAGATGTCAACCGGTCTGGTGGTCGAAAGATCTGTCTAATCTCAGAAAGACTAACAGAAGGCTCTATAGCAAAGCCAACAAAACGAAGTTGTCCACAGATTGGGAGAACTACAAAGTATCTTTCAATAAGTAAAACATCGAAATAAAGAAGGATAAACGCAGATCATGGGTCTGCTTTAGCGAGTCTATAGAGGGAGTAAAGGACGTAGCCGGGTTTCTTAGAGTACTATCGAAGGACCCCAAATCCATCGGCAGTATCAAACAGGATGATGGCACGTGGACTAACTCCGGTCTAGAAAACCAACTTTGTTAACAATTTTAACCCTCATGCGGTTCTTTCAAAAACTCCTTTAGAATGTGATCATATCAAACCCAAACATTCTACAAAATTGTTCGTCATAAAATTTTACTATAGGACTCAGAATCTGTACCTGTACCATATCTGTAAATCTTATATAATCGCCAGGAATCCTTAAAAATATAAAGCATGTTTTTGGGTTAAAGTCGGACTTTATATTTTTAACGGTTCCTACCGATTAGATAAGATTTACAGATATGGTATATTCTGAGTCCTATAGTAAAATTTTGTGACGAACAATTTTGTAGAATATTTGGATTTGATATACATAATCACATTATAAAGAAGTTTTTGAAAGATTTTCGAAAAAAAGGGCCAAAAAGACCTCTTTGATGAACTGCATGAGGGTTAAAAAATATTCCCCACATCCTCCTCAGTAAAGTTGCCAAAGACACTATATACCTAAAATGCAAGGATTCCAAGATATCTTTACTCAATAATGTCCCGCCTACTTTGGGTCCTTTCCGATGTAAATTCTCTACTCGGCTTACTACTCTACTCTACTCTACTCTACTCGGTTTTCCCATCATTTTGAGAAAAAAAATAATTTTGTTGCACAGTGTTATTAACAATTATATTTTGTTATTGGTTGGAACAGATTTCTAGTCATCTGATAATGTCAAATTTAATGGTGATTTTTATATTAGAAGGATGATCTTTTTATGTAAAGTTTAAGGCTCCACAAGCGTTTAATTTGCCCTTTACGAACAAACCAATAATGAAAGGAAATCTGTAATAATGACTAATAAAGATGGCAATGGGTAATATAATTTTTTTCTAAAAATTAATATATCAAAAATATTCTATGGACGAGTTTTGTAAACCCTTCCAGGATCTTTTTCTATACTGCATATTAATTAAAAGGTGTAATATAATTTATTTAACCAACATTTATTACCATGGGTCTCATTAACACCATCTGATAATCGGATACACATTGAATCACTTTACAGCAATAAAAATATCTAAATTACCGGAAATATGTTGTAATTTTTTATGTTCTTCTTCGGTGGTACCTTATGCTTGCATTTGCGCCGGCATTAATCTTAATTCAAATGAGGGCATTTCAATTCAATTAAAGCCATAAAAACCGAATGACCTTAGAGCAATAAAGTCGCCGTTCTTTGCGTTTTTTTAATAAATACAAAAAAATTATAATATTCTCTGAAAAAATATTCACTAAGCGTATTATCCTTAGCTATCCACAAGCTAAATAGACATACTTAGTCATTTTATGTGTAACTTTGTTCTGTTATATAATTTTCCTATTTAAATAAAATTTCAACAAAAATGTAGTCCTTGGCAAGACGGAAAAGGACAGAACAGAACAGTAAACGAAAGAAAGAAAACAAAAATGTAACAGCCAAAGGCACTGCATGGCCAGTAGATACCATAAACAGGCAACATAAAATTCGTCCACAATAAATTCATTGTAATGTTATAAAAGTGAAAGCATCCAGCCAACCAGCCCGCCAGCAAGGCAGGCAGTCAGCCGGTATTTATGCAAGGACACGTTTACTTATTTTGTGCTTAGAGGTCGCACACCAAACATGGAGGAGGTAGGTGGATGTAGTAGTGTAGATAAACTATATAATTATTACCTTAAATAGTACGCTGGGATCCACATCATGTAGGCACTCCAGTGTCGCACTGGTACCACGTTCAACATAACGCGGTACAATCAACTGTACATTAGCTTCCGTGTGACCGTCTGCAAAGATAAATAAAAAAGAAGGACAAAAAACACGCCATGAGAAACTTGGTGCTGATAAATTTATTTCATCACAAAGAAGAAGAGAAAAAGTTAAGGCTAATATAAATATTGCTGCAAATGGAAGAAAAACGAAATGACCAAAGAAATTACAAAGGCAAATACACGGCCAAAACTTTTGCAAATTACTATAGAAAAAATGACGCTCTTCAACAGCATCAGCTAAAACCACCGTCATCACCACCTTCCAATGTCATTTGAGTAGCACTGCAGTTGGTTAGCTTTGAGTAACGGCACCAAGCTAACATAAAAAAGTTAACCGCAGCATTTCAAGAGCAAAAAATTATCAAAATTATTATTCCAAGAACTGTATCCGTTCGTTAGTTACAGTGGATGCGAAGAGTATTAGATATTTTAGAATACTATGGGAGATTCCGTTAAATTGATAAGTAAGAGTATTGACTATCGTTGTTGTTTTAGAAACACAAATACAGTCGAACACCTCTATCAGGTAGCATATGGGGACCGACGAAATACTGCGTTATATAGACAATTAAAAAATTATCAGTCGGCTTTGTCTGTGTGAATTGATACACCTTTTTCCCAAAAAACGTAAGGTCTTCAGAAGTTTGGGCGTATGAACTTGCCGACGAACATATGGATTAGGATAAAATCTCAAAAGTTTTGCGGGGGAGGTGTCTAAAGGAATTGACTGATAATCCATTTTGGAAGTGTGTCTTATTTTGGGAGTCATTTTTCTCGATAGGACCGTCATATCAGGAAACATGGACTTACACACGAAAAACATCATATTGCTGTAAACAGGGCCACTAGGAGTACCTTCGGTAAAAATTTCCAAAGTATTCTCGTATAGACCCTTAACCGCACTTAAACATAAATTGTGATCATTTGTGTGGGTGGTACACTAAGGAATGACCCGATATGGTACACTTTTGAACACAAACTAAGTTTGGACAAAATATTTCGAGATCCAATGTTTGTACCAAATCGGTTGCTCCGTTTATGAGATATTGCGCTTATCATTTTACCGGAAGGAGTGGACCTATAAGCACCAACTTCGAATTTCGTCTAATATTCGAGGAATATTACGACATGCAAAGTGTGGACCAAGTGTGGAGTTGTCATGCGCACCAACCACTACACATGCTGGCCGTAGGGGTTTACTACAGTTTTCGGGACATTTTCTCAAGAAGTATGGACTTGTCACTGAAGAAAATTGTACCATCGTAATAGGGGACAACTTATTGCAAGAAAAATCAAAACGATTCGAAATTCCAAAAATATAATACATATTATAATTTGATCGAAGTCTCGTAGAAATATTACAATGTCCAAAGTATGGACCAAACCGGTTACTGCCTTCGAGAGGTATCGTGCACACGATTTTGGCGAAACGTTTTGAACTTTTGTGAGGGAGGTACCCAAAGGAGTTGACCGACGAGGCCCATCTATGAACTTGATTTAACTTTGGGCAAAATATTGCAATTGCCAATATTTGGATTTAATCGGTTCATCCGTTCGAGGGTTACCGCGAACTCCATCCACATCCGTGGTATCATAGCGGGTTTTTACAGTTTTCAGGCCATTTTCTCAGGAAATATATAGTCTTGAACTTGAAAAAACTTGCACATCAAAAGGATTAGAGAGGAGGTCTTAAACTGCACTTTAACGAAATTTTGTATGGGAGGTACCCAAAGGAGTAAACCGATAAAGTCCATATTCGAATTTTACCTATTTCGAGAGTTATCGTGGGCTCCAACCAAATTCTCTGAAACGGATTTCGTCCCAACATAATTGGGGTCTAAAACGTTATGTCGATAAGGCACATTTTGCCTGTTTGAAAGTTTATGTATACCCTCGTTGGCATAAATGCTGTGGGAATAAAAATTCGTTATAGATAGATTATTTATGTGAGAATTTCTACTTGTGCCTTAAAAACAACTTCGTTTTAGAGAACTTCGAATATTTTATTCAGTCATCTGTGTGAAAATTCAAAAATTCCGCAACCTGGAATAGCTGCGTCCATAAAGAATCATCAGACAGACAGGTGAGTGGAGTTAGCAGGGCAGCTAAACAAATGCAACGTGTCGTGCGATGTTGGTTATCATGCCATCGATTCGGTCCCAATATGAATTCAGTCGGCTCCATCGTTCGCATCTTAAGTGAGTTAAAACCACTCGAGTTTGCATTGGTAGCTGGCGTTCTTCGGCTGCTATGTATGGGTGCTGGTCTCCGATTACGGCATTCACACACTACTTTTGTACTGCCTGTGCAATTGCATCAGTATAAATGCAATTCAAGCCTGCCTGATAGGCTCGTTGATCTATAGGTTTTGGTCTACACCTTCGAACCTCTCCAGATCATGAAGATCTCACCTGACGTGCCTGGGTGGGAGAAGCCAGTCAACTAGATCGTGGCTGCGATACCAAGGGCGATAACCAGTAAAACCGATGTACCGGTAAAATCTTCGTCTCCTCATGAAGATGGCCTGCTGGCGTCAAGAGGAGGTACCTGTTGCTGCCCTCAGGTCGGCGTTCTGAGAAGTTTAAACATTCTTCCTAACATTTACATACCACACTGGTACAGCATAGCTTATCACAGACGGGCCCATTGCTTTATAAGAGATCAGCAAGGGTTCTTTGTCAGCACCACAACTGCTGCCGGCTAGCGACTGGAGACGCTTGTTCCTACTTCTGATCTTGTGGCAAATGGCTTTGGCTTGTGCGTACGACTTAAACATGCTATCAAATGCTATACTCAATATGTTTGGGTAGCTAGTAGTCGGAATCAGGACACCATCAACCAATATATTCAGGGGAAGCCTCATATCACCCGTTTAGGTGGTTAACAGTATGACAGTGGATTTAGCGGGTGATATTTTCATATTCTTCAGGGGAAAGAACTGCACAAGGTCAGCTGTGTAGACATTGAATTTATCACATATGTAATCGACGATAGGGCCCGATGTCAAGATTTTACATTCATCGGCAAACACTATGATGCGGAGGGTGTGAAAGGTAGAATTTAAACAGTATCGGATATCACCCCCACTTAGGGGACTACCTGTCTCAATACACGGGTCTCTGTCTTTTTATTTCTGTATTCAACACACGACTGACATCCACACGTATAGCTCATTATCCACCGTTTCAAACACGGCTGGAGAGAAATCTTCTCTATATCTTGAAACAGCTTGGCCTGCTTGACGGTATTGGAAGCCACCGATAGGTCAAGAGCCACTATAACTGTTCGGTCGCACCACCTGCTCTGTTTCAGTCTTCGACTTATATGAGTGGATATGATGTGTAAAACTGTGCATTTTCCGGTATCCATGCTGGGCAACTTTGAAATTGCTTCTCAACATGGGGAGGAGTTGTGCTTTTAGGATCTTGGCTGCGGGCGATAAGAGGAGATCGACCAGTACGATTCACCTCTGCTGGCATCCTTGTCTTTCGACAGTAGGGGGACACTCCTCCCAACTTTTCAGGCTTCTGGTACAATTTGGGTGGCTAACTATAGATTGAGGACACTTCTTAAATGCTCAACCCTTGGTCATTATCATTCAGATTCTGCATGGGCCCAACGCTTTGGATGATTTTGCGTTTCGGATGACGTCTGCAGCATCGATCATCGTAAATTGTGGTGGTACCTCCTCAGCCATAACACTTTCGGGGTGCTATTTAATCTGCCGGTTTAAATAACACGCTTACTTCATCAGATCTCTCACTGCCACACCGTTAAAAGTAACAGCCGTCCTATCATCCTTTGTTGGCGGATTGGAGAGCGATTTAACCGTTGCCCACATTTTACTTAATCTTGTCTAGCCCTTTTTTCCGCTTATGTTCGACTAACTGTTGACTTTAGAAGTAAGTTCACTTCACTTTTCGGGTATTCGACCAGCAGATATGTAGCGAGCGGCTGCAACAGTTATGACGCCTCTCCGCTATTCGTCAATCTAAGGAAATGGAGAGCTCTCTGAAGCGGTGATTGGTAAATTCTATGAACAATCGCCAACAGCTTTTCCATAGTTCAAAAAAGTACTGAGGTCGGAGACGATGAACGGAAGATGATCTGAGCCAAAAAATAACGGGTTGTAAGGACACGTCATTTATCAGATTCGATTCCACAATGGTGATATCTGGCGAGCTATGGCAATCTCCTTTTATCCTCGTAGAAGCGTTTTAATTTACCGTGCAAAATGTGAGGCTCTCAATTTGCGCTGTACCCCTCTGGCCATTGTCTAGATGGGAATGCCAAAGCTCACGATGAGCACCAGATGCTTATTGTCCTCCAAAAAGCGGACTAACAGAAGTTATGTTGCTGCTAGCTGCGCCAGAGTATCTCCCAGCGTATCTACAACTTCGGCGTCGAAATTCGAGACACCTCCGCAGTCTCCCCAATAACAACAAACGCAGTATCTAACATCACATGTTGTTTTCCAGTGCCCCGAAAATGCATCACTGCTGCAATTCAATTGCTACGGTGTTCGTAACAAAGTAATCGAAGACTTTGTGACGCGGGGGAACATCTTTGTCGACGCGATCCAGGTTCCTGAAATCAGCTCACCGTCACCTGTAGTTGGAACTTTGCGATGGTTACAACGCACTTGCCTTTCTTATACCCCAGTCTTTTCACTACAGACCTATCTCGCTTGAACTTGACTCTAGTGTCCCACGTATTGGGGTAGAAGTAAAGTGTGGGACTGCCGAGTTAAAATTCCTTAGTGTGACAAACAACTGATGAATAGGTCTGATTCCGACGACTAAGTTAGAGACAACCTGGGCGATGCTCTGGCGCAGCAAGTAGCAACATTACTCCTGCAATCCCACGGCAGCGAGTTCTTTCGTACCGAATTATCCCGAAACAATAGTGTTCCAGCCAGCGGCTGCAAACCCACCATAAACCTATGCTGCTACAAAAATAACAACAACATAACTCCAGTCGCAGTAATTCAGGAGGTGACTACGTTGCACCGGGGTCCTTCGCTATACCGTCACTGACTGAAAGAGCTCGGAGGAGGAATTACGGAATATATTGCCGCTCCTACGATGAAAAAAGTATACGAACACAAACACATAATTGTTTAGGTGATGAACCTGGTTGAGTCAATCCGGTGCATATAACCGGCTTCTGTGGGATTGAAGCCGAAGTCTCTGTGTGGGACTACTGATTTTATGTAACACTCAAGCGTTCGCAATAATTGAGCTGGAACGCTATATTTTTGCACACGAGATCTTTTCCTTAGCCAGGTCATGTTCGAATATGGCCTGTATCGGTTCAAGTTTTGGTATTGCCGCATAACGGTACCTTCGGATTCAAGGTATTTTGAGATTTGTTGCTAAATTTTTCGGCAGATCAACCGGTAATTTATCATTTGAGGTTCCGAGTGGTCACAAAGTTTCTACACTAAAAACTGTCAACATAGCTGCTAATTTTTGTCATATAACGGTACCTCCAGATTGGAGTTGTTTTGAGGATTTTTGCTAAATTTTTCGACCGAACTACCTATAATTTAACATTTGTGGCTCCAAGTGATCACAAGACTTCTGCACCAAAAATTGTCATATGATGGTACCTCCCGATTTTACATATTTACCTGCTAATTGGCATTTGAGGTTCTCCACTAAAAATTTACAATATAGCTGCATATATTGGTATAGGCCCCATATAACGGTATCTCCCTTTTCTTCGCGTCGTGGGAATTTTCGCTAATTTTTGGAAAGAATTACCTGTAATTTAATTTGACGTTCCCAGTGGTCACAAAACTTCTCCAATCAAAATTATCAGCAAAGGTCCATGTCTTGGTATAGCCCCCATATAACGGTACCTCCTAAGTTTAGATATTTTGAAGATATTAGCCACATTTTTATAGACTACCTGTAATTTAACATTTGAAGTTTCCAGTGGTAGCAAAACTTCTCCAACAAAAATTGCCAACATATGTTCACGTTTTGATATGGCCCCATAAAACGGTACCAACGATTTTATATTTTTATTTGCATTTTCGGGCAAGATTGGATGTTCTTTCACATTTATGGTTAACAGTGTTAGAAAACTTTTAATATAATGGTCAATTAAAACGGTACTGCCCGATTTCAGGTATTTTCAAATGTATAACTGACCGAATTAGCCAATATTAGGTATTTGGGGTTCCCAGTGGTCAAAAAACTGTTCCACCTAAAATTGTGGGCATTGGTGATTTAGTAACAGAAAGAAATTTAATTAATCCATTTAAGTTCCGTAGTACTTGTTTACATTGTTTTCGTTGACATAATTTTCTTTGTTTGAACCACAGTCAAAACCGAACAGACAACTAAAAAATAACCCAAATAACCTTGAATGAAATTGGTGTGAAATTGTGCGCCATCACCACCAAGGTCCATATAATATCAGGATAACACAAAGGAGACAATCATAGCTTTTTGCTTTTCTTGCAACAAAATATCCCCAAAGCGACAGGATTTAAAACTGTTACTAATGATTTAAGAGCGGTCTTAAAGAGGAAATAAAACCCCCAAACGAAAGTGTTCTAATGTCTGGAAAAGTACTCTGTTTTACTCTTACGTTTAATTACACGATAAGGATAATGCCCGTTCTATTTCATCTTCAATTACGTTTTTAGTTTCAGTTACAGTTTCAATTTATTTTTCATTAACATTTTCAATCCTTGCAGAATGTTGTTGGAATGTTGCCGTTGGCACACACACAGTAGTAGATTTTTATTTCACACTCTTTAGATGGTTTCGCGCTTATTTGTGATTAGAGACACAAACAGGATGTAAGAGAGATGAAGCTCTGGGCTTTTGGGGTTTAACATTTTTACTTGTAATTAATATACAGTCAAAGACTTAAGCTTTAGTTTAACTGTGAAATAGATATGAGTGGGAGGTAAATTAGAAAAATTAAAGAAAGAAAAAACAACGTATCTACTGTGATGGGATTTACTAAGATTTTAATTGTTATTCTTAGTAGATTTTGCCATTCTCAAGGACAAATAGATTTGTGTGGCTGTGTTTTCTTTTATGCCACATTTATGTGGTATTTCTTGGAATAACTTAACAATCGCAATGAATACGAAATGATCAAATAAATTTGAATAATCCCTATGTGATTCCATGTTTAATACACATGGCTTAGTTAATTACAGCAAAGGTTTGATTTTCCACAAACATAAGTAAATTAAACGCTCCCGATTGTAGTAATGAAGTCAATAAAAGGTTAATTGAATAAGAAACAAATATGTATCTGAATTAATTTCATGAAATAAAAGTAATATTTGGTTGGTGTACCAAGGGAATAAGAATGAGTTAACACAAGTTATATTTGATGTTACTCCCTTAACAAAAGTTTGATCTACACACAGATTCTGTCGAAGCAGAAAAATTGCAATAGTTTCTTGATATTTTTTTAATTCGAACGTATAACAACCTGGTGTCGATTGTATATGAAAATACAAGCAAGGATTTGATGTAGACTGCCGAACGGGCAAATTGTCTCATTGTGATCTTATCTGATAGTTACATAACGTGTTAGAATAGAGATCACCCTTTGTGATCTTATCTGATGGTTATGTAACGCGTTAGATTGTAGATCACAAACTGAGCGACTTTATTGAATTTTTATCTAGCTTAAGTACTAATCGTGAGAAGAAATAGTAGGGCGTTAATAGTTGCATAAAATGGTATATCGAAAGTAGTAATTAATGAGTTGTTCTACAAGAGTAGTAGAATAAATTATTTACATAGTTGCATTCTGTCAGTTTACTTTAAAATACAATGAATCAATCACAATGGGACATTGGAATATTTACAAACTCACAATGACCAATGTACAAAACTATGAAAATTGCTACTATTGAAATGTAGAGGACATTAAAGTGTAATTATTGAAATATGGATTGCTTCAAACGTTATATTTTAAAACATATATATTATTATATATTGTCATAGAATGCAGTTACATATATTAAAAATTAATGTAAATTAATTCCATTTGAAGTTCTGCAACCACTTTTTTTTTAATTTTAGTATCTGCCTCTGTATTAACTAGTCAAATATATTATTTTCTCAGTCTGCCAGTTCGTTAAAAATTCACTTCATTAAACATTTTAAATGAAGATACGTGGAGGCGGTCAACTAGACTAGACAATAAAAGTAAAAGTTATGTGTCGCATGAACTCTCGAAAGTTTGATTCAAAAATAGTTTTTAACAACGGTTTAAAAATTGTAATTCTTCAATCAACCAAAACTAAATATATTACTAAGTAATTTAAATGAGTAGGGCTGTATGAGTATGCACGTGAATATACATGTGTAGTAGGGTGGGGCGATTTGTGCGAAAGGAAAAAAATCTTAATGGGCGCTTCGAGTTTATGATTCTTGGGATTATACTGAGCAAAAAAATCCACTAGACCATATGTCTACGGCGAAAATCGAGCTGTCCGATTTTGACTTCAACAACTGGATCACTTTTCGCCGGCCAAAATACATTATTACTATATACCGTGTCGGTTTAATTCAAATCTCGTAACTCATTTTTAACACAGTTGCAGTTGACCAATCGAACTGAAACTTTGCACACTTTTCAGATTTGGATGACAATACATGAATATGGGTCCATTTGTTCCTATAGCCCCCATATAGCGGTACCACTATCAGGTTTTTTGAGGATTTTGTCTTCATTTTTAGTCCGAATTGGCTGTAACTTGCATTTGGATGTCCCAATTGTACCTAAACTCTCCCACCAAAAATTGTGGACGTGGGTCAGATTTTGTTGTAGCCCCCATATAACGTACCACTCGATTTTAGGCAATTTAAAGTTTTTATCTACGTGTTCGGCCTAAATTGACTGTAATTTGGTTATGGACTTCTCAGTGGTCAAAAAATGTATTTACTAAAAAGTTAAAAATAAAAAATAATTTAAAAAATTAAGTTTTAGTGTTTTATTTATAAATGCACTTAAAACTAGGAAATAATTTGTCGATTCGCCTTAATAAGTATATTCTTCCTCATGATGGAATCTCCCAAATAAAACACTTGCATTTGAATTAAAAACTGTGATAATATTAAATGGCAAGCGTTTTATTTGAGAGATTCCATCATGAGGAGGAATATGCTTAGTAAGGTTAAGCGACACATTATTTTCTAGATTCAAGGGCACACGGTGCCCCTTAACTAAATTTAAATAGAAGGTGCTTACACCTGGAAAGTTTTTTGCGGTTTCTGAAACTCCAATGTTCATAGATGAAAAAAAACTCAAAACAACAAAAAAATTCGCCGGAGGGATTTGAAAAAAAAAATCGCGGTAAAATTTCACATTTTTAGGGTTTTTAGGTTTTCACGATTTTGCTTGGAATCCGCAAACCGTATCGAAATAGGATTAAAGAAAATGTTGTAGCAATGAAAATTCTCTATAAGACTGTCCTTTATGACGTAGGTATTAACATATTTGAGATATAGAAGTTCAAATTTTGACAACTTACTGACTGTATTGACTACTTATAAAATAATGTCATGACTGCAATTTCCCAACTTAAACTTATATATCTCAAAACAAGTAAGCCAAGGCTATAGTCGGACGGTGCCGACCATGTGATACCCTACAACTTTACCACGGGGAATTAGCTTCCCACAAATCAAAATTTTTTATGGAGCAAATAAACATATTGTAAGAAATAACTTTGTGGATTCTGGCACCAAGCTTAACCTTTAACTGTGGAGGTGGGGGTAAATTTTACCCCTTCGATCATATTTTGTTAATTACTTTCAAATGATTTGAGCGATCGGTCAAATTTTCTCTGTATCTTCATATTTCCTTAACGTAAGTGGTCAGTAATGTTTTGGTTGCCATATGGGTAGCGAGTGAGGAGATATGCTTACGGTGGTGTAAAAATTACCCCGCGGCCAAGTTCTTGTCACTGTGGCATAGAAAATATTTTACCACCACCTCTAAACTAACGCAAGCATCCTATGTAAAAAAATGACCCACGTCTAATTCGACGTATGAATTTCATGGAAAAATGTTGACCACACGTCAAACTCGGCATATGAATTGTATATTCTGCATTTTCAATTAATCCATTTTCACAGCAAATCAGTGTTTCCATAATAAGGCAATTGCTAGAAGAGGACGATAAGTTCAGCAACGTTGACAGTGATGGTCGATCACGAATTCAACATAACCAAAAGCTACTTACGTTAAATTATTATTAGGATCTTGGGCAAGGAATCAATAGCCCCATCCAAAATATATCCCAGAGACTCGAAAATATCTTATATATGCTTAGTAGGCATAACAAAAAAACTACACATACCTGTTTCCAATCCAATAAAGGAATGTAAATGGGTTGCAGCATACTCGTACCTATATGTATGTGTACAGTGTACGATCACTATGAATGATAAATCAACTATTTGGTACCCCGCAGATTTTTAAAAAAACGTGTGTTTTTGAATGATCTCTGTATTTTTATTTAATATGTAGGCAAGACTGTCAAAAAATGTAATTTCACGTTTTTAAGTATTGTTACATTATTTATTTCATCTAAAAATAAAATATGTCTTTTTTGTTGGATTCAAAAAAGGTCTGTGAAATGTAGAGCCTAATTTTCAGTATAAACAAAGTGCGTGATTTGATTTGATATTATTTTATTATTTGCTGACACAATATCATGCAAAAAATGCAATATATTATCAAAAATAGCAAATATATAAAGAAATATTTAAGAATATGTATAGGGGTAAAATTTACCACCACGTCAAAAAGTACGTCCTACTTTTTCACCTCCCAGAAGGGAAAAGGGAGACTTCTCTTATATCATTGAGTGAGTGTACCCCGATTCATATTCGCTCAATGATATGGGACCACACAGCTTATCTCCGAGTCCGAGCGGCGTGTTTGGTAGAGAAGTTTTACATGGGTCAAATACTGAGAAAATGTCGCCAAAATTACTGAAGGGTATTTTGCCACCTTTACAATTTTGATGTTGCCTGGTTGGGGATTCATATTGAAAAAAGGTGGCAAAGCGACCCATGCTGCAATGTATGTATAAAAATCCAATTGGACAATTAATACGCTAGGGTACCATGTGATTTGCAATAATGCAAAAACTGGGAATGGGAAAATGTGGTGCCATCCAGCAAATAAAATATAGACCAACAATTTTTTTTATTTTTCATACAAAAGTAATTGTTCATTTCACCCGCTAAGTAATATCAGATCATCATCCAAAATTATAGGCCTCTTCTACGACCTAAACTCTTAGCTCATGCAAAATTTCGTGATTATTGAGCTATAATTTCGACCTCTAGCGTGTTTTTGGTTAAACTGCAGACAAAAAAAAAAAAAAAAAAAAAAAACTGGGTATATTAGGCTGTAACTCTGTTATCTTATCATGTACACTATTGACAGCAATAGAGAGGTCAAGCGTTCCTTTTCCAAGTATAGCTTACTTGCCCGGAATGTCTCTTCCAGGACTAAAGATATAAGATGTATACTAAAAATTTTAACAATTTTCACATAAAAGTTGTGGTCCATTTAACCCTCTAAATATTATCTGATCGCCATTAAAAATTGCAAGCTTCTTCTTTGTCATATACTCTTACCTTATTTAAAATTTCGAGGCGATCGGACTATTATTGCGACCTACAGATCAGCAACAAAATCGGATAAAAATTATGTTTTTGGTAAATTTCACCCGCTAAATATTTCACGATCATCACCAATAAAAATAGGGATCTATTCTGGTCTGATCCCGACCTCCATACAAAATTAAGTGACGATCGGTCCATAATTGCGGCCTGGACGGACGGACACACTTCTCAAAATCTATTTATCTCGTCGAGATATGAAGATTTGTATACCGCATTGGGGGTCTCCGACGAATATTTCGCGGTGTTACATGAATTTTTACCAAAACAAACTTATAATACCCTTTCCACATAGTGGTGTAGGGTATAAAAATGGTACAATCTAGGAAAAATTACCAAACCAATCTTATAGAGAATTTTTACAGCTATAAGATTTTCTATAGTCACATTTCTCTGTGCCACGGTGATCATTACTTAAAAATGAGTAATATAAGTAGTTGCTTTTGTATACATTATTTTGTAATGGGTTACATATACAATTTACAATTGTAAAAATTATTAAAAAAAATGTTCGCCCTAAATAAAATAAAATAAAATAACTCAGAATCGCGAGTTCTATATATAATTTTTTAAAAAACATATTTGCGGAATGAAATTGGAAGAACATTAAAAAAAAACAGTTAAATTCTGGGTTAAAATGACAAATGTTAAAAATTGGCGAGATAATGCTTTTTTAGTTGGCTTCTACTTTTACTTACACAGGAAATTCGTGAAAAACGTGGTTTAATCACAATTTGAGTAAAAACAAAAAAGACACGTTGGTCTCAACCCATTCTTACCCATTTTTATACCCTATACAGAAAAACATAATTACTACATTTAATTATAGGCCCAACGGTAGGTTTCTGAGGCAAAACGTCTATTTTTGAAGTGATATATTTGGATAAAATAGGAACGGGATTAGATTCTTAACACTTTGAGCCGCTTAGAAACAAAATCTTCATGACCACATACCGGGCTGTCAAAGATATTGCATCTTACATTGTAAAATTTTATAAAAATCTATCAAACGAAAAACAAATTTGTTTCGCTCGACGATTAAAAACCGCTAACATAATAAACAGTTTTTTAATAGATAACACGTGTAAAGGTATATAAATTAATATTCTGATTAAGAATTAAAAAAGTTAGATTTTATAAGGGATATTTGATGTAGACTTGTGGTGTATTTTTTGTGTAGTTTACATATCTTGTAGTTTATATGGTTTTTGGAATAGAACTCTCGGTATTGCGACGTATATAACTATATACATATATGTGGTAGAAGGTAATAGTGAGCACTATATGTGTAGAAAATTTTATCCCCGTATGGATCCGTAAACCTATAGAAAAATACTTACAGATAGCATGACACTTAAAAATTTGGATATTTTTATGTATTGGGCTGGGAGTGGGACTTGTCAATATGACACAAGTCGCGACATTTGATAGTTATCCTAATCGAGTTGTAGCAAGCATTGAAATCTTTTATGTTTAAGAGATCTTTAATTTAGTAATTGGGACTGCAAAAACCTACTAAATTTAAAAATCTTGACCTGTAATAATAATGTATTCAAAAATTGAACGCGATCGCGTTATTCTACTTCCAAATCATCAATTAATCATTGAGGTCACAATTACTATTGTATTGTATCCCAATACGTCAAACGATGTCTGGGGGGTGTCCCCCGCCCCCTCCAGTTTTCTGTATAAAAACTACCTTACGATCTATTCTAAGACCTAAAAGGTCTACAGTAAAAATTTATCAAATTTGGCCCAGCCATTTCGAAGGATTTATGTTTCGAACATCATGGCAGACCTGAATAATTTTCTATATATGCAGATATATATACCTGAACCGATCAGAACCAAATTTTCTGCACGTGATTCGTAATTGATCAGGATGTACCATATCGAATTTTAAAGTCATCGGATTCAAATTGTGACTTTAGTGCGGCTTAAATATAAAATCGGTTAAAACATATATAAGAAAGCTATATCTATATCTGAACCGATTCCTTCCAAATTTTGCAGATATATTTTTATGTTCACTATAAACATCAGCACGAAATTTGAAAGGTCCAGTAGCATCCTGTGACTTAGTGCTTCAAAAACCTCTCATTGGGCCCATAGTGCATTTCAGAAATAGTGTTCATAAAGTCTTGCCAAGGTTCAAATTTCTGCATTTCACGAACGACTTTCATAAAGCAAATAAAAATACTGCTTTTTTCTGAGAGATTGAAAAAAAATTCACGAGTTGTTATTTTTGTTATTATTGGACTAACAACCGCCACACACCACCACCAACAAAACCAGAGACAAATTTTGCTACTTTTATTGATTCTTTTATTTTGTATTATTGTAAATTACCGTTTCTTCTAATGATTTTCACTGTAATTTTATCGTCTTGTGAACATAGCAGAACAATAGGAACCAATTGGCTCATTTACTCAAAGAGTGGCATAACTCAAAAAACGCGTTTTCTGAGTTACCTATTTTCTACGACTTCCACTTTATCTTGTGTCAAATTTTCATGCTGATATCTCTAAAACTCGACGAGTTACAGCTCATTTTCTACGAGTTTCGCATAACTCAATACAATCGTTTTTGGACTCTACAAAGCACTGAAACACTTAAAATCGTACTAGGCCTTGCACAGAAATTTAGCACTGATATCTGGCTACCTCATTGCAAAATATGGTCCAAGTAGTTATGTAGTTTTTGTATAATAATCTTTTCAAGTAGGGAAGTCAAATTTCAATCGCCAACTTAAAACGCGTTTTACTCGAAACTCGATTTTTTGGGATGTGTCACTATTTGAGTAAATGAGCGATATATACATACATGCTGTGTCTATAAGCACTAGGTTGAGATATTAGATGTTGCCTTTATATTAAAGAAATTACAAATTTTCAGTTGCGAACTATACAGTCAAACACTTTGTTTTTTGACACCAAACGCACTATAGTTGTTTGGTTTGTCAGTTGACTAACAACAAAATTGTTGCGACCTACAGGTATGTTGTTGTGGTGTGTATGTGCGTCGTGTGGTTTGTTGATATTGGCTCAATGTGATGGTGAGACGATGGTGGTGGTTGTGTTGTGGTTTGTTGATACATTGTCAATACGATGGTGAGACGATGAGACCATTCAAAAGAAAATGAGAACAAAATTGAGAGCATTTACCAACCAAGAGTGGAAATATGAGAGAAAATAGTGGAATATAGGGAAAAATAGGAAAATGATTTTGTATCTCATGAAAATCTTACATAGTTTTGAAAAATAGTGGCTTTCGGATGGAAATAAGAAACTGCACATGTATCTTATGTGAGGTACGTGCACAGTATGAAAAAAGTACATCACGAACGAAAATATGTAAAAATTCATTAAATATTTTTTTCTGTGTACACCACTATGTGGGGAGGGTATTATAAGTTGGTTTTGGTCAAAAAGTTTGTAACGCATCGAAATAATGTTCATAGACCCATACATATATACGAGTATACCAAATTGAATGTCTCGACGAGCTGAGTCGATCTGGCTATGTGTGTCCGTCAGTCTGTCCATCAAATCCTTGTAATCACGCTACAGGTCGCAATTTTAATCCGATCGTCACCAAATTTTGGGTGTTGAAAGGGTCCCGGAGGGTAAGAAGCCTATTCATTTTGGTGATGGTATGATAATATTCAGGGGTTGGAATGGACAAAGACTTATTTGGAGAAAAAGTCAACGTTTTATTTCAAAACTAATATCTCCGCTTCCATAAGGGGTATATCAAAACAATGATGCAAAGTAGGTTGGCATAGGCGACCAAATAACAGAGATATCGCAATAGTTGGTAATGCATCTCTTTTTCCATTTTTTTGTAATCAGGCTACAGGTCGCAATTTTGATTGGCTCGTCACGAAATTTTGGGGGTTAGTGGGGGTCTCACAGAGGAAGAAACCTATTGACTTATGTAATGGTCGGATATTATTCAGGAATCGGAATGGAAAAAACTGGTCAAACAACAGAGATATAGTTGTTAATGCATACCTTTTTCCATTTTTTTGTGCAATCCACTACAGGTCGGAATTTGGATCGGATCCTCATGAAATTTTGGGGGTGGATGGGGGTCTTACGGAGAAAGAAGCCTGTTGATATTGGTGATGGTCGGATAATATCCAAAGTTCGGAATGGGCAAAAACGTTTGTGGGGAAAATTCAAATTTTTCTTCTTTTTGCGAACATCTTGGCTTTAAGCATGGGTATTCGAACGACGAAGCCTGTCACTGAAGGAAGAAAAGCTAAGCTTTACATTGATGCAAAGTAAATTGTCGTAGGTGGGCAAAGGACGGAGAAATCGCAATAGTCAGTAATGCATCCAATTTTTTGTAATCCAGCTACAGGTCACAAATTTGATCGGATCGTCACGAATGGTGGTACCACAGAGGAAGAAGCACATTAAGTTTGGTGATGGTCGAACAATATTCAGGGGTAGGAATGCGCAAAACACTTATGTGGAAAAAATTCAAATTTCAATTCTTATACTTGTGTTTTGCGCATCCTACTTTTCCATTTTTTATTTGAGTTGTACGGACGCTGTACTTGAATGCGTTTCAACAAAACTGACCTGCAATAATGAATATATTCTGAACTTTAAATTAACACAAAATGTGGCATTGATGCTAAAATATCAGAGTTATTGCAAATGGCGCTAAGCTATCCCAATTTTAATATTTTGAATTTTACCAGTCAAAAGCTTATGGACAGGGGTAGTGGTGTAGGGTATAACATTGTCGGCCCCGTCCCGACTATAGACTGGACTGACTTATTTAACATAAATATCGCCACAGCTTCCACGCAAATTAATTTTTAGGCCAATATTTTTTTCCAAGTCTAAAAACATTTTATTTTATCCAAAAGTATTTAATTTGTATAATATACAACCACAATTCGCGAGTTATAAATCGGGTAAACGTTGGCTTCAACTATGTGAATTTTTCAAAAATATTGCCCATATAACCTCGTTAGCCGAAAGGCTGTGGGTATAAATACATATAATTTAGTTGGAAAATCCTAATGTAGCCATATTTGCATTTATCATTTGACATTGATATATCTGAATTGATTGATTACCTTATTTTTGGCTGGCTTTATTGTGTGTGTGAGTGTGAGATTGTAGCGTGTTATGTCTATGTCTATTCTTGTCAAAATGGTAAGTCATCAATTTTACGTTTTTGACAAATTTCACTTCAACAATTTTGTTGTTTTGACCCTTTTTCGGAGATTGTCACAGCTGTGCTGTGGGTTCAAAGTGTCATGATAACAAATCAAAAAACAATTTTATTTAAAAAAAGAATATTTGTTGATTCTTGTGATAATCAACAAGCTGTTGGTATTGTTGTTGGTCAGATATGGGTGAATATATTACATTTTTCACAAATATGGACAAAGAGGATGGGATGAACTTACTACTTTGCATCAATGTACGTTAAAATAAGTTTACATTTATGTGGAGATGGTATCTTTGCTTTTCATTGCTAGACTATAATTTTAAGTACCACACATTCCCTAGAAAATTATTTAATAAATATTTCTAAATTACCTAGTGTCAATTATGAATGAAAATATCCTTATAATATTTGCTGTTTCCCCTCACTACTACCCAAAACCATTTCACTTGTACTCTCTCGCTTTTTGCCATATTTTCCTGAATGAAACCATAGTCCCAATAGCTCTATTTGTTGTACCATAAGCTTTTATCATTGTTGCCGCTGTGGTGATGTTGAACTCAGTTGAATTGTTTTATGACATAAGTTTTTCTTTGGCAAATTTTTGTTTGGCTTTATGCCAAAAACCAAACCCAAAAGGGGCATTATGTTGTCGGGTTGTAGTTTTTCGACTCTAACGATTACATGTCCGTCTTCTTGTTGATTGCTGATGAAATGTTTGTCATGTTCGGGAGTTTTCTTTTTGTTTATTTTAGTTAGTTGGTTTTTCATTATGGTTGGGGTTTCGCTGGTATGTTTTTTTTTTGTATGTATGTATGCTGGTATATGACAAACAATGTTGTTGGAATTTCGTAGCAAATTAACATGCCCTAGCTTGTAATAAAAAAAACAATGGAGTTTACATGACATCAAACAATAAGACAAAATATTTTTTGACAAACTTCAAAGAGCAAATGTAGAGTAGAAACAACAACAACTGCTGTGAGGGTTATAACACTTGTGGCTTCAGCTGTAACAACACTCAGTACTTTGTGTTCGTTATGAGTTTGTTAAATGGGTTTTGTGACATCGTAAGTGTATTAAGAAACGTTAAAAGAATGGTTAGTAATTACATGTTTTACTTCTAGCCTATTGTGAACGATAAACATTGTTATAATGGGTTGAGGTGGAAGGGGAGTTATTTCTCTCATACCCCATTGGGAGTAAACATAACTAGTCTGTTGTGAGTCCTAAAACGTTACATAACCTACATGTAAAGCTTCAGGGTATTGTCATACGTAGTATCCTCCCTAGAGTTGACATTTGCAGCTACATATAAGGTAAGAGATATACAAAAAATCCAGAAAACATATTGAAATTTTTCCAGAGGCAACATGACGCAGTTTCGCATAACTAAACGGAGATAGTGAGCGATTTTGTGTTCATAGTAGCCAATAGCTTTCATTGTTGGTGCTTTAATAATTGTATTAATTCTTATACATTTTACTTACTTAGTTGACCGTCTATAGAACATTTGTCCTATAAGCCGAACTAAGATTTTTTTTTCAATTTGTAATATCGTGTTTTTGAACCCATCTTCGAATTGTTTACTCCATCGAAGCCTTGGCCTTCCAGTTCTGCGCATACGGCCAATCGGCCCGTATTTGGAATGATTTTTCTTTCAAACACACCAAGCACTGCCTTGTCAGCTTGCGCAAGTATCCAGGCTTCGGAACCATAAATTTGCCGTTTACTACTAGACCCACTTTAACACATTCTACTTAAACCTTTTTAAGGCATAAGTTACTTCTGTTACTGATCTCAATACCATCAGCATAATCTAGTAACATGTGGCTATTGGTGTATAACTTTTTTCAGCAGGATGTTGAAGAGATGTCTGAAACCTATTTTGGTTCTGAACTGTTAGAATAGATTCTTTCTTATTTTAAATGATAACCGGGTATCAGTTAAAGTCGAATGAACTTTGCGCGGATACTAAATTCAGTCAAGGCTTTGAATAACTTTGAACGTAAGGGGCTCTCGAAAGCTGCTCTTTAATCGACAAAAATATAGCAAGTGTCGACCTGCATCTTTTGTGTTTTTTTTCCAGAATTTGCCGCAGGGTAAAAATATATCAATCGGTGCCACCGTGGTGCAAAGGTATGCACACCCGACTTACACGCCGAGGGTTGTGGGTTCGATTCCCCCCACGCAACATCAAATTTTCAACGGTGACAAAATACTCCTCAGCATTGTTGGCAACATTTCCTGAGTATTTCAGCCATGTAAAATTTGGACTCGGCGATAAAAAGTATTTAGGACTCCCTTGTCCTTATAAATATATAGGTTTAAGATAAGTTCCTACATAAAACAACAAAACAAATTTTAAAAAATTTAATTTTGTATTTGTTGGTAAAATGACAAATGTTTCACATTGGTGTATTGACAAATTTAAAAAAAAAAAATTAAGAAAAAAATTGTTATCATTCGAATGATCGTAGTTTAATACAAAATTTTTTAAGAAAATCGAAGAATACAATCTTTTTTAAAAAATGATTTTAATTATTAAATCGCAAAAATTGCATCCAAGCCCACTGTGCAATATTTTTCCCTATTTGTTGATAAAACAACAAAACATACAACAAAAGATTTTTTTAAATTAGGCCCAAAATAATAGTAGTTATGAGTATTTCTTTGCATATAATTTTTACAGAATTCGACTTTTTCAAGGCGCAATATCTCTGGAACCGATAGTCATCAAAATCTGAAAATATACTGAAATGTTTTGCTGATGAGCAGCATAAACATAGCAAAAAATAAAGGAAATCACAAATCTCATTTTGGAAAAGTGGCCGATTTCACTCAGAAATCCCCACATATTCTTGATCAGGGTGCAATTCTCAGTCGATCAAACCCGGGTGTATATTTTCTATTGACAGATGAAGTTAGAATATGGGCTATATCGGTGGATTATAGATATTGTGAAAATATTGGTTGATTTTTGAGTATGTCATTTGAGGTTCCCAGTGGTCCCAATACTTCGCCTCTACAAATTTTGGTATAGCTCCCAAATAACAGAATCTCCCCATTTAACGCATTTCGAGGACTTTTGCTGCATTGTTGACCGAACTGCTTCTAATTTGACATTCGAGGTACCAAAACTTCTCCACACAAAATTATCAACAAAGGTTCACGTTTTGATTACCCCCCATATAACGGTACCCCGATTTCGGTATTTTGAAGGTTGTGTCCTCATATTGGCTGAAATTTAGTATTTAGTCTTCGTTGGGTCTATAAAACTTTCCACTAAAAAGGTGTTGGTATAGGTCCTCGTTTTTTTATAGCCCTCATATAAGAACACCTCCCTATTATCCGTATTTTGAATGTTACAGGGTCATTATTAAACAGAAATGGTTGAAATGTTGTATTTGGTCTTCGATGGGGAAATAAAACGTCCCAGCTCAATGATATGGGACCTACAGTTTATCGCCGAGTCCGAACGGCGTATCTAAGTCACCACTTTTGTAGAGAAATTTTACATGGCTGAAACACTCAGGAAATATCGCCAACATTACTGAGGGGAATTTTGCCTGGCCGGGGAATCGATCCCACGACGCACGTTGGGGCAAGATTAAAAAAACGGGTCTTAATTGCAAAATTGAAACACAAATTTTTGATAATCTGTCTTGACAGGTTTAACGAGTACAAAATTCTACATCACTAGCCAAAATAGCAAAATCGTATGTTTTTTACTTTTCGTGTAGCACAGTGTTAAAGTTGAACATATTTTTAAAATTTAAGAAACAGGTGAAAATTATTAAATTTTGCTACTTTTAAATCGCCATAACGTAGTTTTTGCTACATAAACTTGGCATTTTCAAAATGGATATTTAAAACAGAGGTAATTCTTAATATTTTAGGAAAAAATTGTACTGAAATGGTCTTTTAGAAATGTGTTTAAAAAATTCATCAAAATTTGTCCAGATTTTGCATAATTTTGAAATGTATTGGAGTATAACAAAAAAGAGTGTCGAGAAGGTCGTGAGACATTTTTTTGTATTTTTCTCTTGATTGTTTTCATTGATATTGCGAAAACAAAACTTGCGTCTTGCTTGCGCATTTTGAGTTATGTCAAAAATGGTGGAAATAGCTGTGGGTCAAATTTTTGCATTTTGGGTTTTCTGTCTTCATTTTCCCTACTATTGTTGTACAGTATGTCGTGTTTTGGTTTAGTGTCTGTGGTCACCCTACATAAGACAATGTGTGCAGGTCCACCATTATGGTATGGTTACTATATATAATGATTTATATGAAATGATGGCGATGCACAAGGGGTGAAATCGCAAAAAATGGAGATTAATTAAAAAAAATTAAATTCGGTTTTTGGTATGACTGTCGTTACATGGTAATATGGTACAAAATTCTAAGTCTTTAACCAAAATGTCAAGATCATATATTGTTTGCTTCTACAGTTACACTGTGATAGAGCTAAATTTAATAATTTAAGGAGCACCATAAAAAATTAAATGTTTTTGGTATATAAAGAGTAATATTTTTTACGCATCAAAAGTGCCCTTTTTAGAATGGAATCGTCAACTTCAGTTAGAAATCTGAGTCTTAGAAAAATATATTTATTGCAAAAGAAGTTTAGAAGCATATTAAAAATTAATTTAAAATGTATCCATTTCTCCCTATTTTTTGAAAAGTGTTTGAGCTAGTTTAGTTGCAATATATGCATAAAATATTCGAAAACCCCCAAATTTGACTGTACCTCTATATGGGGCCTATATCAAAACATTGACCTGCATATATATACAAATTTTCACACTATGAATTCTTAGACATTCAGAACTATAAATCCTAATCTACAGATAAATGCACTAAAAAGGTGGCCAAGACCTTCGAAATACATAAAATCGGGAGATACCCTTGTATGGGAGCTACACAAAAATATTGACCTAACTTAATATTTTTTGCCAAATATTAGCTTAACCAATCATTTATTTATCATATTAGAAGATTTTAGATTCATCAAATAAGAAATGTAGGCAAAACCGTAAAAACACTTTATAATCTCCAATCCCTCAATTTGCACCAAAACTGTGTTCCGTTATATTGATTGAAGTGTAAACATTCGAAAAATATTAACATTAGATCACTCAAATGCTTCCCTGAATTAATTTCCGTTTTTTGGAATCTTGCCCCAATTTGCGACGGGTGTGCATACCATTACACCACGGTGGCACCCACCCTACGAAAATATCATAAAGGTCAGTCTTGTAGAGAATTTTCACAGTCACAACATCCGCTCAAACCCCATTTCAATAGGACTTGCAGTTTCCAAGCAAAATCGTGAAAACCTAAAAAACCAGAAAAATGTGAACTTCCATTTAACGTTGGTTCATGCGCACCGTGATGTTAGACACAGGGTTTCGGAGTCGGAATCGGAGTCTATGAGTCGGAGTCGAGCAATTTTGCTGAAATCGGAGTCGGAGTCTGAGTCGATAAAAATAACTAAAAATAACTCCCCGACTCCGGTCAAGATTTTTTCTACGTTATAAAAATATAACACTAAATTCGGCAAACTAAAAATTTTTCCAAAATCATTTTTTATTTTAAAAGAAAGCGATAAGAAAACATATATACAAACGGTATATTATACCATGTTAGAGGACAATTCACAGGATATAGACTATGCACTGAAGTCTAGTCAATTCATCCATATATTGTTGGTTTAATCGATCCTTCCAATCTTTGCAAACAAAAGTAAACTTCTGTGACAATCGAACTAAGATTATACTATTAACCTCTTTTGCCAGAAGAATTACTGGTCTTCTCACAAAGGTCTACTGGTCTTCTCATCTTGTTTGTTATGAGAAGTCATACTTGTATTCTATTAAAGACTTGTGGTCCCTATGGGAAATATTACTGAATACCCTGTGAAACAAAATGGAAATCAAGGAAGGGCTGGGGGTGGAAAATTCCCTTTCGGCATGAAAGCCCCTATGATAGTTCGTTTATATATAACCGGGTTTAACAAAACCCACTCGGTTTCAGATCTCAATTCCTTTGCGTATTTGTCAAATAAATCCTCATTAACTAGGTTAACCCTGCAAAAGGCTGTAATATAAACATGGCCTTATGTATATTAAGAAGTTCTTAATAAGAACCCCAAAGGATCACATAGCAGACACTTTTGAGTAACGTCGCAATGAATTTTTGATTGACCCCCAAGAACTATTGAGAAAATAGCTTTATATCTCTCTTTGGAGATATTGTTTCATCATTTTGAGATGACATGTTTTCAGTTAAATAGAGTGAGGAGTCTTTCTGTCGAATATTTTGTCCTTCTAGATCAGTTCCTTCCATATCCTTTTTGTTCTTGAACTGAAAACGTAACACAAGATGAAATTTTGTACAAAAATGTTCACCCGAGCATTTATGTAGGATCGGGTAAAAGTAATAAAGGACACCAAAGTTCAAAATGTGTGCGCTGAATTTTAGTTTAAGGGTTGATCCCCACTTGTAAATTTCAGAAAAAATAAAGTGTATAAATAACGTTGAATATGTGGTTAAATTTTCAAGACGATCGGAACAACATTGACTTAGATATGAGCGTTGGAAGGGAAAAATTTATTGTATTTTGTATGCAGCATATAAACTACAAACGTGTTTTTGTCGAAATGACATTTATAACTCGGCCACAAAAATATATGAAAACCGGTTTATCAGTTTTAGAGCTAGAGTTGGGACCGCAAAACGCTTTAATAAAAACAGCTTTCGTAGACGTCCATTTGCCACAAAACTTCGTAATATTTTTCTCTTTCAGATGAAGAAAAAAATCTATCACACATTTTCGTCGTTTTCTCGGAAAAATCATGAAAAATGGCTTTTATTGGGCTTTACTACTGCGGGTCTTTTTTTTAAGGCTAAGCACATTGGCTTACCTTCAGTTTTAAACTTGGTCATGAATTGCTTATAAGTTTTATCGCATGTAGTCCTTATGATTTGTATTACCCCTTCATTTTCACATATTTTGAAAGCTTAAAGATTTTCCCATGCGGAAGAATTCTGTCTCCAATGTACTCTCGAAAAAAACCGTAAAACCGTCAAAATTTTTCTAAGCTGTATTTTGTTGCTATTTCAATGTGAGATTCAGCAGAAACAATACACGTATGTAGATATGAATTTTACTTCATATTTGTGTTCTGTAGATGAGTACTATATTCGAACGAATGCCCTTTTTAGGAAGATGTAAGGAAAAAGGAGTAAGCAAAGGTTATAGTCGGACAGGGCCTACCATGTACTACCCTACACCACTGCTCCTGCGAATTAGTTTTCAGCGAATCAAAATTCCTTTATGGAACAAATAACCGAGAGCATTTTGAAAAAAAAGTTGGCGAAGCGACCCCATCCTTCTTTAGGCTGTAGGCCCGTTAGCTACCCAGGAGACACAATACTGCTATTTCCATATGAAGGCTACTTCGCTGGTATATGCCCTCCAGGAAGTAAAATATGGACCAAATTTAAAATTTTTCTATTTTTCATGAAAAAGTAATGGTCCATTTAACCCACTAGATATATGAGATCATCATACAAAATTGTAGGCATATTCTTCGACCTATGCTCTTAAATCGTGCAAAATCTCGTGACTATTGATCTATAATTGCGACCTCTAACGTGCTTCTGATTACACTACAAACAAATAACTGGATATATTAGACTGTAACTCTGTTAACTGAGCACGTAAATCAACATAATTGGCATCAATGGAAAGGTTAAGAAATGGCTGCGAAATGTTATTTACGTAGGTGGAATTTATCTTCCAGGAATACATATATAAGCTGTATATTAAAAATTTTCACACAAAAGTTGTGGTCCATTTAACCCTCTAAATATTATCTGATCACTATCTAAATATTATCTGATCAAAGCCTCTTCTTTGTCATATACTCTTACCTTAGTTAAAATTTCAAGGCGATCGGACTTTTATTGCGACCTACAGAGCAGCTACAGAATCGGATAAAATTTATGTTTTTGGTCCATTTCACCCGTTTAATATTTCACGATCATCATCAATAACAATAGGTGTCTATTCTGGTCTGAACCCGACCTCCATGCAAAATTTTGTGACGATCGGTTCATTATTGCGGCCTGGAGTTTGATTACAATTTATAATGGACTGACGGACACACATCTCAAAATCGCTTTATCTCGTCGAGATTAGATGATTGGTATACCACATTGGGGGTCTAGGACCGATATTTCGCGGTGTTACATGAAATTTTCCCAAAACAAACTTATAATACCTTTCCACATAGTGGTGTATGGTATAACTAACAGTTTATCCTATATAGGCCAAACTATGGGAAAAAGTTTAAAAACTGTGCTCATTTTATTCATAGGAATACAATCTCGGAGTCGGTGTCGTGCCAAAAATATCTCGACTCCGAAACCTGGTTAGACAGTAGTTCCTTTTTCTAACTGCTACATTGATATAACTTGGATCTAGTGAGAGGTCAAGAGTTGGTTTTCATGTTTAGGTTTCGTAAATTGTCCGAATATGCTCCCAGAATTTAAATCACTGATTAAAAATTAAATTATTACTTCGTGCAAACATTTGTCAGTATTGAACTATAACTGCGACCTCTGGCGTGATTACATTACTTTAAAAGCTTTTTGTGCGAAAGTTTTTTTTTATCGAATCACCTTATAATTAAGATTTTATCTAATGTTAGTAAAAGCTCATCAAAATATGATACTGGGATATGAGTTATAAAAAAGTCATAATCCTAGTATGTACATTTCTTGTATTTTATGTACACGCTTTACGGCTACCACTACAAAATGTTACAACCATGAAAAAGAAATTTAAACGAAAGCAAGTTCCAGTCGATATTTTTGTAGGGTAGACACGGTCGACACAATCAGGCTAAAGCCTCTTCTTTCTTTTTCCAAATTTAAAAATATCAACAGTTGGACATCCATCTAAATTTGAAACAATTCGAAGTGACAGTGCCCTATTGTCTTTCCATTACATTTCTTGTTAGCTCACTACCTTCAATTGGTGTTTTGCAGGTTTAACATCATTATATGCATATTTGTATTCTGCCATAATATTGTCACAGTTTCACACCTGCCACCATTGCTCGGGACAATCTTATGATATGATGCACACGTGGGACATGCAAATTGAAATAAGCTCTCTGTGGCGTATGTGTAGCTCCAGTAGCCCAAACAAAATTATTATACGCCCCGTATTACCAGAATATGTTTTTGAAGTTAATCATATTCTGTTAACTTTTTAAAATACCTTTTCTCAATTTGTGCCGAATAACATGAACAACAAATATGTTTTATAAAGATTTGACCTATTATCATAGAGTTCAGCCTACGTGTGTGTGTGTGTGTGCTTATGACATTCACACACTTGTCCTCTTGTCGAAGATCCCTGCTGTTTGAACTTTTGCAACAAGTGAGCGTGTCAAATGTCAACGTTATATTCAGGTAATTTTATGTTGTTCACAAAGTTTTTTGTCCCTTTTTACTTTTTTCTTTGCCTTATGTGTGGTTGTTTTGTCAAGTTTGTGTGTCAATGACAAGTTTGTTTCATCACAACGAACTTCTTGTTAAGTTATTGGTGTTAGGGGCGTTGTGTCAGTTGCATTTTTTCTCTGCTATTCCTATTCCATATTCATTTTGTTAGTTTTTCAGTCATTTTATGATATGTTTTTGTTCTTGTTATTGCTATTGCTATTAGTTTCTTCGATTAAAATAGACTAGATGTTTGCTTAATAACACCCCCACCTTAACCAAACAAGCTTTCGCGTGACTGATGACAACATTATGACACAAATTAATGATGTTTGCGGTGTTTATGTATGATATCAAGGAGTGGCATAGACGTCAAGGAATGAGACCAATTAAAACGCAACTTAGTGGTTTCGTTGCTAACAGGTAACCTAAATTCGTGCTTCATAACTTTTGACGATTAGAAGAGTGAATGAATGAATGATTCGTGTTGAGGTAAAATTTAAGCACTAATGGATCTAATATGTGAAAGTGAAATGACAAACAAAAACATACATTCACATACATATGCAGACATAATATCCACAACAGACATTTTGGAAAAGCACACTAACAAGTGGCAAATAGATTCAAACAAAAGCAAGGTTCACACAGATTTGTCCCTAAGGACTTTTCAGAGTGACATCATTGCTTTTCTAGAGCACTTCAAACAAATGTACAGGAAATAGCTTTCCAATTAACTTACCTACAGTGTCAAAGTCAGACAGATAACAAACATTAATCACACCAAAAATATTCAATCAACAAAACTTTTCCTATTTTTCACTTTCAAATACACATTTATGAGGTGGTGGTGGTCGTGAGCCTTAATTATCCGGACAACTAACAACATTCGTATACAAACTAACTGAACAGTACGGACCATAAAAATGCCGTCGAAGTGGTTTTTGAGGGGAAATGAGTAAACGAAATTTTAATTAACTTGGCAAAACTCAACAGCATAACAAGTCTCTGGAGTACAAAATATTTATAGTTTTTATTGTTTCTGACAACTTGTAGTCCTAATTATTTAGATAAATGACTTGAGCTTATTTCCGACACTTTCATGTATACTGAACACAAACATGGAAATGTACAACAAGAAAATGTGTTGTACAGGAAGGAAATAAATTACAATTGGTTTTTGGAAATTAATTTGATAATGTCATGAGAAGCTTACTAAGAAGTTGAAGCGATACACTTGAAGGGTAGCATTTTCTGTGAGTTTGTCAAAGGTTTTACTTTCGGCTAGTGAACATCTAGGAGAGTGAAGTTAAAAGTAGTTTTAAGCTTAAGTCAAGTTTTAAGCAGATAAGTATGGGAAACGTTTTTTGGGTTTTTCCTTCATACTCTCATATAATCCAGAGGATTTTATAATAAATTAGCTTTTCAGAATTAATAAGATTTCAGGGGTAAGTCTCCTTGTTTTTTTTTAAATATATATTAAGTATCAGTCAGCTTTGACGACAGAGATATACTGTAAAAAAACACAGGTAAGAAAGTCGTAATTTCGGCTAGGAGAGTCTAAAATACCAAATTACATCAACTTCAGAAGGAAAAAGTATGTACATGGAGCGTAATCCTATATTGACCAATACGTACAATACTCCGACTTGGGCTTTTGTATGCTCTGAGAACACACAATACTAATTACAGCAATCCTTGTTCGAAAAATTGACAACAAATGACAACAAAAAATGGGGACTAGACCAAGCCCTAGATATATATGTGGATAGTTTTATGCGCGAATGTTTTCTATATACTGGGAACACAAAAATTACAAAAAAAAAAAAACAAGTAAGAGAGGGTTATAATTGGGCAAAATCCGAGACGAGTACTTAAACGGCAATCTTTCCAAAATTTGTGTGGAAGGTACCTGAAGGAGTGCTCCGATGTAGTCCACATTCGAACGTAATCTACGTTTCTAAGAAATAATACGATGTACATTCGAGGGTTATCTAAGAAAGTAATATTTCCACATATACTTGGAACATAATATCTGGAAAAATTCGGTTAGTCCCTTCAGGAACTATCGTGCGAATAATCTAAGCGAAAATTTTTGAACTTTTGTGGTGGTAATTAACGGAAGGTGTAGACCGATATGATCCATCATTGAACTTAAACTAAGTTTGGACAAAATTTACGAGACCTAAAATTTGAACCAAATAGGTTGATTCTTTGAGAGTTATCGCCAACACCAGCCAAACAGACAGACGGACGGACATATTTAAATCAGCTCCAAATTGTCTGAAATGGATTTGGTTCAAACATACTTGGGGTCTAAAATCATTATTTCGACAATCTCGTTGGCCTAAATGTTGAAGGTATAAACAAATATTAAAACAATTTTAGAAATAGTTTTCGGTGATTTTTATTGAATCGATCAATGAAAAAAGACCAATATTTCGGGGTTCTATTACACTGTGTGTCATTTTTTGAGTCATGGTTTATTAACCATATTCTGACACCGCAGCTTGATAGAAGACCAAAAATAAGAATACACGTGTCCCGGCCATTTTTCCTATAACTTCAACTTTCGTGGTTATGGACCCACAAAGACCTGAGGCATTGATGTCCAAAGGGATCATTTTGTGGTGCTCATATCTTCTAAATCGCCGAGAATTTGGGTTTACTCGTGGAAGCCAAGTGGTAGCTCTCGTCTTAAAGAATGAAAATTGTGAACACATATTACCTATTCAACCTCATCTTCAAGGTCAAAATCGTCAAGGTAAAATTTCCCCTATAATTTTTTCTCGGATTTAAGGCTACAGATATCAAACCGATCAGAATTTAAGCAAACAACCACCTACAAAAATTGACCTTAGGTCTCAATGAACAACTTTATAGAACATACGAACTCTGTAGAAATGGTTCTTAATGGCCAAATAGCAATACAATTGCGATTTTTATCCTCTTTTCTCAGTTTATGCTCCATAGATGCTAAACGCTACTTATAGGCGAAAATAGCGAAAAACTTTTGAAAATATTCGACTTTTATACTTTTTCCCCTATTCTGGTCCACAGATAGCGAACCGTCCAAAACTTAAGAGTACAATCAACTACAAAAATATACCTAAGATCTCAATAAACAATTTCCTAGAACATATGAATATTCTACGAACGGTCCTTCAAGCTCAAAATTCGATCATTTTAAATCATTCTTTCCTGTACATATCCGTAAATAACAAAACTTTCAAATTTTCTTGAGTTTTGAACAGTTTGTTATTTCCAGACCTGAGCAGGGGGAAACGTTAAAAATAATTCAATTGTTTGTGAATTTCAGCTTAGACAATCATTCCTAGAAATTTCATATGTTCCAAAAAGTTGTTCATTGAAATCTTGGGCACATTTTTGTAGTTGACGGTATCCTTAAATATTGGACGGTTTGGTATCTATGGACCAGAATCTCAGAAAAAAAGTACAAAAATCGAATATTTTCAAAAGTTGTTCGCTATTTTCACCATTAAGGAGCTTTCATAGACAGTTCGCATGTTCCAGAATGTTGTTTACTGGTATTTTTGCTACATTAATGTGGTTAATTCTTTTCTTGAATTTTTCAACGGTGGAGCAGAAACTGATAAAAGAGGATAAAAATCGCGATTGTATTGCTGTTTTTGCCATTAAGAACCATTTCTACAGAGTTTGTATGTTCTTGAAAGTGGTTTATTGGGACGTAAGGTACATTTTTGCAAATGGTGGTTTGCTTCAATTCTGCTCGGTTTGATATCTGTAGCCTAAAATCCGAGAAAAAATTATAGGGAAATTTTACCTTGACGATTTTGACCTTGAAGATGAGTTTGAATGGATTCTATGTGTTCACAATTATTATTCTTTAAGACGAGAGCTACAACTTTGCTTCCACGAGTAAAACCAAATTTTAAGCGATTTGGAAGATATGAGCCCCACAAAATGATCCCTTTTGACATCAATGCCTCTGGCCGCGAAAGTTGAAGTGATAGGAAAACTCGCCGGGACATGTGTCTTCCTATCTTTGGTCTCCTATCACGCTGCGGTGTCAGAATATGGTTAATAATTTTCGTGTTGCATGGTGTTACATTACCTTTTACCAAAGGTGTCACAAAAACTTCAAGACCCCGTACAGCATTGTAATTTGTAACAATTTAAAAACCTGGGAATCCTTCTTTCATGTATTTAAAACTTTTCTATCATGATTGTGTCATTTTGTAACGTGGAATATAAATGTAGTTCTATGCAAGAAAATCACAACAATAAAAAAACACTTATATGTTAAGCAGTAGTTCAGTTATGGGGAAAATATACAAATTCAATTTTAGGTTTATATTTTATTTCTTGGGGACATATTTCGGTAATCTACGAAAATAAACTTGAAACCGACATGAATATAGCGTCATATTGCTTTTCAAGTTCATTTTCGTAGATTACCGAAACATGTCTCCTAGAAATAAAATATAGACCTAAAATTGAATTTGTATATTTTTCCCAAAAAATTTCAACCGCTAAGAACTATCCGCTCTTTACCCAAACTTGTTGGCATCTTCCTTGTCCAAAATGATTTTTTAGCAAAACATAGTTATAATACCCTTCCCACATTGTGAGGTAGGGTATAACACCCAATTCTTAAGTCGTAGTAGGTAAGGTAGTACCTTTATATGTCAATATCGTCAACGTTATATGAACCACGAGCTGTATCTGTTATAAAACGACATCAGTATAGTTGAACATATCGAGATACAACGATTGCGTTGGCTTGGCCATGTCATATGGATGAGGGATGAAGAACCCGCTAAAAAGGCGTATTAAGGCTTTGAGGGTATAAAAAAGTAGAAGACGATATGTTCCGTAGAGGGCTAACTAAGTAAGTAACTATCTATATATTTTGGGGATATATAGAGTTGGGTTGTACCAGAACTCTCCTATTTCATACACCAAAACCCAAATTTGTTTATGTATTAACTCTGAAGATCATAAACGTGCGAAAACAAAATAAGACTTAGTTAAAACGTTAATTTTATTATATGGTCCGGGAAGTAGTTAGAAAGACAAAAAACAATATTGTATCATTGTAACTATTTGGAACCTTCAAAATACCGAAAAACGAAAGGGACCGTTTCATGGGGGCTATACGAAGACGTTGACCGATACCACCAAACTATTTCAACAGACGGACGGACGGACGGACAGTAGGACATGGCTATTTCGACTTCGAATTTTATTTTACAAACGGAATGAAAAATTTAATAATACCATCCATATTAGGGTGCAGTGTATAACAATTTTAAAGTCATTTTTTGCCCGAGTTTTTTTTATCGAATCACCATGTATGTATTTTTATTTAATCCCAAATACAAACTCATTAAAATATAAAACAGGCATTTGAGGTTGTAAAAAAGTCATCGCCCTAATGAACACCATCTAAAAGGGTTTGTGAATACGAACCCGCTTACTGTGTGCGTGAAAGGCGACGGCCAACATTTCAAGATCAAGATTTTGTTGTTGTATCCTGAACCCAGATGTAAAGATCATTCGAAGTTGTGAGGGAAATATCAGTTTTTGGGCAAATCTGGCTTCTCCTTCAAGAACAAATTCTGTGGTATCGCGTACGATACGAGGGACACTAGGAAAGTTTTTGGCCTAGGCAACACGCAGTGTCGCCAAGCGTCATCTGAAATTTTTTTGGAAATCTTGACTGTTTAGGCTAAAACGTACTCAGGAAAGTTTGACATACGACCATGTGTTGGGTTGTTTACAGTGACTTGAAAAAATCACTTTGCAAACAAAAATGGAATTTATTTCTGAACATTTTCGTACTATACGGGTATGTTCTGAGACACACTTCACCTCTCACTTCACGACTCAAGCATATTGTTCACCCTATTTACTCTTATTATTTCCGAACTTCTTAGGGCTAAGATTCATTAGGGTAATTAAAAAGAAGAGTACACCCTAGTCCGTCCATAAAATACTCGAAAAGTAATCGTAAAGTGTTGGAACAAAATGCTTGGGGCGTGAAGTGAGAGGTGAAGTGCGTCACAGAACATACCCGATAACTTCTCAAATTTTCAACGTGGATTATCACGGCAAGAGTACATCGATCAATCTAACTCATTGTATGTCGATAAAGGACCATCCTATAGCTCTTTAAATAACTGGTTTATTAA
Source organism: Musca autumnalis (assembly GCF_047663935.1). Taxonomy (NCBI): domain Eukaryota; kingdom Metazoa; phylum Arthropoda; class Insecta; order Diptera; family Muscidae; genus Musca; species Musca autumnalis. The sequence goes on from NW_027411644.1 coordinate 190,169,541, forward strand.
ATTCAATCGTGGCCGGTACTCGCCGCAGAACGAAGTTCGTGAACGGATAATGCGAGATCGCCATGTTGTATACTGTGGGATAGAGGCATCCTTGGGCATTTCTTCCACCAACTTTCATTTGATCGTAAACACCTGCCGAAAAATGGATTTTTCTCGTTAGATACAGCAAAATTGGACAATCGCTCAAAAAAAGGCTTTTGTGGATTAGTTCAAAGAAATTGTGCATAAAATCGATCGCGGGTACTTCAAACAACCTTTGTAAGATCGTAACAAACAACGAATCTAGGATCCATGCTTAGGAGCCCGAAACAAAGCATGGATTGGCCGTTTGGGTCTTCGAAAACGAGCTAAATCCAACGAAAGCTCTTCATGTAAGAAGCACTTCGAAGCAAATGGTCGCCTGTTTCTTCGGCAAAACAGACCGTGTGCCGACTATACGACTTGGGAAATGTAGGACGGTTAATTCCGAGTGTGACACAACAATTTGTTTGCCTGAAGTCTCCTGAGAAATTCGAAAAACGAACAAGAGAAAACGAATCATGCTGCACCATGACAATATGGGCTATCACACATCAATTCAAACCTGCGCCTGTTTGACCTATGAAAACGTGGAAGTGATGGGTAATGCGCCGTACAACCCTGACTGAAGATCCCATGACTTCATTTGATTCCAGCACATCAAGAAAAAAAGGCGTGGTCAGCGATTTTCGTCGCCAGAAAATGCTGTAAAAGCGTTCAAAAACCATGTTTTGGAGGTCGTATGTCAAACTGTCCTGAGTACGCTTAGGCTAGGCGTCAAGCTTTCCAAAAAAATGTCAAATGACGCCTGGCGACATTGCGTGTTACCTAGGTCGCAAACTTTTCTAGTGTCCTTCGTATATGTATACAAAAACTTTATAAATTGGAAATAAAATCTAAATTTCATACATGTTGTTGAGGTTAATATTAACAAAATACGACAATGGTCCATAAGCAAACACAAATGTGACGCAGTGCAGATAATATTTTCAATAATGCATAACAACACTAAAATTTTTAATCTATTATAATATTGAAGAAAGCTGACTTAAATAAACTTATCTTGCCCATAGTCCTTAAAACCAAATCACAAATGATTGCCTACATTTTTGAAAAGCTCCTAAGTGTTTAAAATCTGCAAACCGGCATGATTTACTTTCACAGCTATGACAAATTCTCATTAATCTTTTTGTAAATGTTGCAATTAGTTAAGTACACACATTAAAGATATACATATATAAGTATATGTATGTTTATACATACATACCTACATACATACGTATATAGACAAGTGTACACGAGAGAGCGTGTCACCAAATTGTGTTGCTTTTCAAATTCATATCTATGAAATTAATTAACTAATAGAAAAAGGATTAAAGTCCTTGAAATTTGTGTTCGTATAAAGGTCACTTTTCTACTGCATTACATACATACAATATGTGTATGTATACATATATATGTAAGTGTGTCACATAATAATCATGCCCAGCTAGCATTTGGAAGTGAGTTACTCACTTCCTCTACCAAAAGTTATCGCATTCTTAACTTCTTTTCTATAAAAGAGCGATACTTTATCATTTTACAATAACAAATGTATTACTGTTCAAATTAGATCGATCTGCAAGAACTACCTAGTGTCACAGAAGAAGATGAAAATTCTGCATTTGATTGTTTACACAAACAATTTACATTGTTTTACTATTTCTTCTCGTGAGAGAGATAAGGTGAGAGTTTTACAGCTACTCCAAGTATTTGCAAATATCAACAATAAGAAAAATATCAGTCAGTTTGATATTGTAAGTGCGAAAGGTTCGTGGAAAAGTGAAATTGAAAAAATTAAATTAATAATTTAATATTTAAACATTTATAAATTGAAATGTAAAAAAGTGCAGTGACTAAATAATTGTGAATGATAAAAAGCAGAAAAAATAATAATATGTATTGTGTATAATGTGAGTGATATTTAGATAAGAAAAAATAAATTTCATTTTCTTTATCATAGAGTGAATTTGAATATTAGAAAAAAAAAACAAAAAATCGAAAAAATTCCAAAAATTCAAAAGTGCCAACAGTACTTATTACACTCATTCGACAAAGAAAATTAAAACAAATAAGTTTGCAGAAATAATGATAATATAATTTGACTTTTAAAATGTAAACATTTTCGATTTTAATTTTTGTTTTATTTATTTATTTATTTATTTATTTATTTATTTATTTATTTATTTATTTATTTATATACTTATTTATTTATTTATTTATTTATTTATTTATTTATTTATTTATTTATTTATTTATTTATTTATTTATTTATTTATTTATTTATTTATTTATTTATTTATTTATTTATTTACTTACTTATTTATTTATTTATTTATTTATTTATTTATTTATTTATTTATTTATTTATTTATTTATTTATTTATTTATTTATTTATTTATTTATTTATTTATTTATTTATTTATTTATTTATTTATTTATTTATTTATTTATTTATTTATTTATTTATTTATTTATTTATTTATTTATTTATTTATTTATTTATTTATTTATTTATTTATTTATTTATTTATTTATTTATTTATTTATTTATTTATTTATTTATTTATTTATTTATTTATTTATTTATTTATTTATTTATTTATTTATTTATTTATTTATTTATTTATTTATTTATTTATTTATTTATTTATTTATTTATTTATTTATTTATTTATTTATTTATTTATTTATTTATTTATTTATTTATTTATTTATTTATTTATTTATTTATTTATTTATTTATTTATTTATTTATTTATTTATTTATTTATTTATTTATTTATTTATTTATTTATTTATTTATTTATTTATTTATTTATTTATTTATTTATTTATTTATTTATTTATTTATTTATTTATTTATTTATTTATTTATTTATTTATTTATTTATTTATTTATTTATTTATTTATTTATTTATTTATTTATTTATTTATTTATTTATTTATTTATTTATTTATTTATTTATTTATTTATTTATTTATTTATTTATTTATTTATTTATTTATTTATTTATTTATTTATTTATTTATTTATTTATTTATTTATTTATTTATTTATTTATTTATTTATTTATTTATTTATTTATTTATTTATTTATTTATTTATTTATTTATTTATTTATTTATTTATTTATTTATTTATTTATTTATTTATTTATTTATTTATTTATTTATTTATTTATTTATTTATTTATTTATTTATTTATTTATTTATTGGTCATTGCCACTATTTTATGGTAAAATATACAATATCTTTCAAACAATGTACTTATTTGTCGCCTAAAGGTACTATATCCAACAAGCATTTTCTATCGCCCATTACCCGAAGCAGTCACTCCTGGGCGATAGAAACACACATCCCCGATATCGCATTCTAATTGATGTAGGCACACCGTACGGGAAGAAATGAACCACGCACTCGTTTCCTCATAAATGTGTCTCATGCGTTGTCTTTGAAAGAATCGCTTTAGTCCAGAGTCGAGAGTCACGATGGCGATATTTTTATGAGGAAACGAATGCGTGGTTCATTTCTTCCCGTACGGTGTGCCTACATCAATTAGAATGCGATATCGCGGATGTGTGTTTCTATCGCCCGGGAGTGACTGCTTCGGGTAATGGGCGATAGAAAATGCTTGCTGGGATGAGGGCCATAGAACACGTGTCTGTGTGTTGTATATCAATTGAAAAATGTCACTTAACTAAATATGATACAACTATAATTTATAAGGCGTTTTTTTTTCATGGGGACACACGTGTTCCCAAGGCAAAGCAAATATTGTCTTGTTAGGAGTGTAAAACTGTTTTGAATAAATACTGGAGTACAAATAGAATTTTTTATTCCAAATATAGTCAATTTAGTTATTGATAAACCTATTACTGAACGGGTTCAATTCTCAGACCAGGCGACATGATGAGTATTTCAGCCGTGTACGACTTATCTCTCGCACTTAGCGATAAAAAGAAGTCTCCACATCATTTAACTAATATGAATCGGCGTGCACCAATAAATTATTTCATTTTTTTTTTTAATTTTATGTTATAAAACAATATCTTGAACCTACTCCAACATATAACTTAATGCTTTAATCAAATTTCTTTTCAGTATACATACATATTTTGTCGTAATTCATTTGTTTATTTTTTATCAAATATCACTGTGCAACACGAAAATTATTAACCATATTCTGACACCGCAGTGAGATAGAACACCAAAAATGAGAAGACACGTGTCTCGCCGTTTTTCCCCATCTCATCAACTTTCGCGGTTATAGGCCTCCAAAGGTTTAAGGCTTTGATGTAAAAAGGGTCATTTACTCAGGACTATATCTTCCAAACCGTTAGGAAATTTGAATTTATCTCAGAGGCAAAGTTGTAGCTCCTGTCTTAAAGAACAAAAATTGTGAACACATATAATCCATCAAACTACATCTGCAAGGTCAAAATAGCCATGCTCAAATTTCTTTTAAAATTTTTTTCAAGTTTTGTAATACAGCTATCAAATCGATCAAATTTGAAGCAAACAACCAACTAAAAAAATTTACCTCAGATCTCAATAAACATCTTTCTGGAATATACGAACTCTGTAGAAACGGATCTTAATGGTCAAAATAGCAAAACAATTGCGATTTTTATCCTCTTTTCTAGGATTCTGCTCCATAGATATTAAACCGTTTAAAATTCAAGAAAACAATCAACCATAAAAGCGTAGCAATGGCATCAATAAACAACTTTCTGGAATATGCGAAATGTCTATGAACGGTTCTTAATGGTAAAAATATCAAAAATCTTTTGAAAATATCCAATTTTTATACTTTTTTCTCCGACTCAGGTCCAAAGATACGCAACCGCCCAAAAATTAAGGATACCGTCAACCACAAAAATGTACCTAAGATTTCAATAAACAACTTCTTAGAACATATGAAGATTCTAGGAATGATTCGTAGGGCTGAAATTCACGAACAATTAAATTTTTTAACATTCCCCCTGCTCAGGTTTGGCAAAAAACAAACTGTTAAAAACTCAAGGAAATTTTAAAGGTTTGTTATGTACGGACCTGCACAGGAAAGAATGATCTAAAATAATCGAATTTTGAGCTTGAAGAATCGTTTCTAGAATCTTCATTTGTTCTAGAAACTTGTTTGTTGAAATCTATGGTAAATTTTTGGAGTTGGCTGTATCCTTAATTTTTGGGCGGTTGCCTATCTTTAAACCAGAGTCGGAGAAAAAAAAATTTGGTATTTTCCAAAGATTTTGGCTATTTTTACCATTAAGAACCGTTCATAGACATTTCGCATATTCCAGAAAGTTGTTTATTGAAGCCTTTGCTACACTATTGTGGTTGATTGTTTTCTTGAATTTTCAACGGTTTAATATCTATGGAACCGAAGCCGAGAAAAGAGGATAAAAATCGCAATTGTTTTGCTATTTTGACCATTAAGATCCGTTTCTACAGAGTTCGTATATTCTAGAAAGATGTTTATTGAGATCTGGGGTACATTTTTGTAGTTGGCTGTTTGCTTCAAATTTGAACGGTTTGATAGCTGTATAACAAAACTTGAGAAAAATTTTAAAAGAAATTTGAGCATGGCGATTTTGACCTTGCAGATGAAGTTTGATGGGTTATATGTGTTCACAATTTTTTTTCTTTAAGACAAGAGCTACAACTTTGCCTCTGAGATAAATTCAAATTTCCTAACGGTTTGGAAGATATAGTCCTGAGTAAATGACCCTTTTTACATCAAAGCCTCAAACCTTTGGAGGACTATAACCGCGAAAGTTGATGAGATAGGGAAAAACGGCGAGACACGTGTCTTCTCATTTTTAGTGTTCTATCACACTGTGGAATCAGAATATGGTTAATAAAACATGACTCAAAAAATTACACACAGTGTATTTAATCAGTACTTTTGCCATTAGCCACCAGACAAACAATGGAAACAGACGTCACATGACTGTTTGTAATCATTAGTTCGGACATTGTGCTACATGTTGTAATTTTATAAATTGTGTACACTGAAATATAAATATAGAACTATGTGAATATTACAAGTGCTTTTTGTTTGTAGGGGGTTTATTAATTCATTTGAACGCAAATACACCTACAACCAAAAAAGGACAATTTCGACACAGAGACCACTCGTGAAATAAAGCCATAAACAATAATAACAAAACATTTGATTTGATGGAAACACAAATTCAACAACTACGAAAATAATAATTGTTGTTATAATAATTATAACGTAGCCCATATTGTGGTTAAATTAAAGACAATTTTGACGTAGGTACGTAATAAAACATTATCATAGAAATCAAAATTTGAAAATTGTCGAACATGTTAGACATAAAATGTGCATTAGTGATTTGTCAGTCTGGCAAAGTAAATAAAATAAGCTTTAATTTAGTTGGAATGGTGGTATTGGTACACCATTTAGTTTAGGGTTAAAGTATTCTAACCCTTGTAGCTAAAAATATAAAATTATAGCGCAATTAATTGGAAAACATTAATTTGAAAATTGGAAACACTAAATATACATATTCGAACGTTCCCAAGGCCACACTTACCCGCCCCTGCCGACCGAGGGGGCGACCTCCCCATAACGTGGGGATCGCGTACACACCATAATCCGAATCATGGTGGGGCAGTATGTGTAGGGAGAATACCAGCTACAGAAAATTCTTCAGCCAGTTAAACAATATTATAGCTAAATAAATAAATAAATTATGCATTTAAAAAATAAATTATATTCGACTTAATAGCTTCAATATTCATGCAAAAGTCAATATTACAATAAAGGGAGTTAAAATCAGAACACATTTTGCTAATAGGTTCACTAGACGAATAGTTAGTACGATTAAAATTAGTGTATAACAATTTATAAAATCTAGATTGTCTAAATGGAACATTTATTTTAACTGATGCAACAAGGAAGTCTGATGGTACATCTCCATTTAATGTTTTGTAGACCATAATTGAATTAAGCATTGTACGTCGACTTTTTAGAGTTGGTAGTCTGATTAGTTTTAGTCTGCTAGTGTACGAGGGTAGTACAAGATTATCATTCCAATTCATACCCCTAAGGGCGAAGAGTAAAAATTGTTTCTGTACCGATTCAATTTTGTCACTATAAATTCCATAATATGGATCCCACACTACGGAACAATATTCTAATATAGGTCTTACTAGAGCAGTAAATAGCTGTTTAGTAACATAAGGATCTGAGAACTCCTTAGCCCAACTTTTAATAAAACTTAGGACCCCATGAGCCTTATTTACCATTGTTGTAATATGGTTATTGAAATTTAATTTTGTATCCAATAAAAGACCAAGATCGACAAATGAATCGACTGTCACGAGTAATGAACCACTAATACTGTATTGTGTACGCAATGGAGATCTTCTAGAGAAGCACATATGTTTACATTTCTTAAAGTTAAGGTCCATATTATTAATGTTGCACCATTTGGATAGTGAGTCTAAATCATTTTGGAGTAATGTAACTTGAGTTAGTGACTTATGAGTTAAGTATATCTTAACATCATCAGCATACATAAGTATTCTAGAGTTATGAATTGAAGAAGGCAAATCATTCACAAATAATAAAAACAGAATAGGACCAAGGTGGCTACCTTGAGGAACGCCAGATGGTACTGTAATAGATTTAGATAAAGAGTTTCGAAATGAAATGACCTGAGACCTGTCAAGTAGATAAGAAGAGATCCAGCATAACAATGAATTACTAAAGCCTATCCGGTCAAGTTTATAAAGCAATAGCTTATGGTTAACTCTATCAAATGCCTTACTAAAATCTGTATAAATCTTATCATTCTGCTTACCATGAACAAAACCGTTTATCACATCTGAAGTGAAATTAATAAGATTTGTTGATGTGGATAGACCATGACGAAAGTCATGTTGTTGGGGGCAGATAATAGGCAAAACTTTAAAAGTGATTACTTCTGTTATGAGCCTTTCAAATAATTTAGGTATAGCACTCAATTTAGCTATTCCTCTATAATTTGAGACTTCAGACAAACTACCAGATTTATGAAGTGGTATTAGAAATGATTCTTTCCATACAGAAGGGAAGTAACTATATTTTATGGAATAGTTATATAGTACTGTTAATGGAATAGCCACTGTAGTTGAGCAATATTTTAAAATACTACTTGGAATGCCATCGGGTCCAGGGCAATTATTTATTTTCAAAGAGCGTAAACCCTTTAAGACTTGAGCACTTTGCAGGAAGGGCATGGATATTGTACTAACCGAGTTTATGTGGTACGGGTACGGACTTTTTAAATTACAAACATGGTCTGAATATGTTGATGAAAAGAAATTTGCAAAACATTCTGCTATTTCCTTGTCAGTAACAAACTCTTTATTATCGCTTTTAATAACAGAGGGTTTAGAGGAAACCTTACGTTTCATATTAACAAATTCATAAAATGACTTTGGATTTGTTTTAAATCCAACTTTAACTTTTTCTAGATATTGATTTTATGCAATTCGAGAACCTAATGCGAATTTTGATCTAGCTATAGAATAATTAGCATAGTCAGTAGTGGAACCGGTTTTCTTAAATTTTCGAAAAAGTCGATTCCTGGAATTTTTTAGAGATACTAATTCAGGAGTGATCCATGGAGATCTGTCAGAATCTACAATACGGATTTTCGGAACACATTCTAGTAAGAAATTATTTAGAGTGGAATAGAATTTATCCAGAACTACGTCGAGGTCTGAGGAATCATTACAAACGCAAATAGAGTTCCAGTTAAATGAAGATATTAATAAATTTAGTTTTTGAAAATTAGTTTTCTTGAAACAAAACATTGTTTCATAAGAAGGTATAAATTTCGTATTCGTTGACGAATCATATTCCATTGATATCAGCAATGTTGGATGATGAATATCTTAGGGAACAGAAATTGGAAAATGACGGCATAATTCAAAAAAATGAGGATCATTTACGAACACTAAATCAAGGGTCCTACTGTTAACATTTAAGATATTATTAATCTGATACAAATTAATTTCAGAAAAACGGGTAACTATGTCACTAATCCATTGGTTAGAGAGTGAAGGAGAATTTAGAGGAGTCAACGCATCGGAGTCTGGTAACGCAATCCATTTAATTGACGGTAAATTGAAATCGCCTAGAACAATTAATCGATCAGAATCGGATAATTTTGATACAACAGTATTAATAGCTAATAAATGTCGTTTATATAAAATAAGTTCGGATGAAGGAGGAATATAGGATAGCGTAATAAATAATTTGAATTTTTTTAAATCAATGCTAATTGCTATAATTTCGATATCATCAAAATCAGACAATACTAATATATTTGAAGAAAATTTATTATCAACAGCAAGCAGAACTCCACCACGTTTTTTATTACATCGATCTTTTCTATAGATTTGGAATTTAGGACAAAATACTTCGGTGTTCAAAACTGAGCTTTTTAACCAAGTTTCTGTGAAGGCAACAATAGAATATTCGAAACCTAAACTTTCAACATATAATCGAGATAGTTTAGAATTTAAGCCTCTAATATTTTGATAACATAGATAAAAAGAGTTAATTAGTTTTTTGATGATTGTGCTACTCGTTGAGGCAAGCGCACTAGGTTATCAAATCTATCAACAAACTCTTTGACAATAGTACCTTTAGGCCAGAAGTCACTAGATATCACCATTTCAAATACATTGGGGGAACAATAATTTTAAAGGAAGATCTATTTGAGAAAGAAGAATGGAGTTTGAAAGTTTTTAAATAGAATTCACCTTTAATTTTAGATTTTATGTAATAATTGATGTCATCGAAGGACGTATCCAACGCAAACCTTGAAGCAAATACCATTTTCATGGGGGGAGTCTCAGTTTTTTGCTTTGAGGCAATTTGCAGGATAGGCGCCGTAACAGCAGCAATTGCAGTTGCCGATGCAGAGACAATCTGAGGAAGTGTCGACTTATTGCCGACATGAGTGGAAAGTGGAGTCCCTTTTGGAACATCACCTTCAGAGCACGGCGGTTTAGGAGTAGACATTCCATCTGTCATGTCCATTACATTCTGCGATACTGCAAGTGATGCTATATCGAGCCCTTCCCGCGAAAAAGATGTAAGCGACATTTTTTCGATTTTCGTTTTTTTACGGAAATCTATGAAGAATATTCCAACACACCATCTACCAAATTTTTAGAACTCAGCCATGTACCGTTACGAAATTAGAGCAAAAACAATTTTGATGTAAGCGCCATTTTTGCTTTTTGTGTACATTTGTTTGTGACAGCGAATTGTCGCTTACATCAAATTGCACATTTACATACCATGTCGTTATTCAACTATATTACAAGAAATACGTTTTAATCTTATAACTCTTCGAATAAATACAGTTAGTCAACTATATTATTGCAAACGATGAATTTTTAAAAATTTAGATGTTTAATTAGGAATTACTACAAGAAATTCTTTCAATAATGTTTGGCTTTTTGTAAATATCAGTTGATTTACCTGTTAATGACAACATCAAGCCAATAAATGCAGAAATCGGTTGGAAATAACAAAAGCAACGGGCAAAAAGGATAGGTAGCCGGTTTTTGTGGTGTCAACTAAATAATTGCAAAATGAATTAATGTGCAATAAAATCGTGGTGTTTCCCCCGCGATTTTTTGCATTTAAGGATTTTTAAGACTTTTATGGTATGTGAACATGTAGATCCATAATTTTTGATCATAAATTAATTTTTGTGTGTGTAGCATAGACGGTATATTCAGGAAAAGAGAAAATCAGGTAAACGGTTTGGGAAAATATGGTACATTTGGTCTATTCCAATTATAATAATGGTAAATCCGAAAGATAAATCCCTAAAATCACCTCTCGTAAGCTGAGAAGTGTATACAACATCATATACCGCACCGAGAAAGAAGCCAGGCTCAAACTGAGGGCGTTACATGGCAGGTCCAAAATAGTAACCACACGAATTGACTGTAGAATGATTAAAGAAATTAACGAAATACCCCAAAGCAGCACCAGAAAATAGCTTTTTTTTAATTAAAAATGATTTTGGAGTAAGTGTGTCACATGGAAAAGTCAGAAAAGTGATGCATAATAACAAGCACTCATGACGAGTGACTAGGTAAAAAACATTGCCCTCCCATCTCAATATATAGAAACTATTCAGACTTGTTATAGACAACTTTTCACGTCATCTTTAGTGTTGGGATGGCGTTATATTTTCTGATGAGACTAAATTTATGTTGTACTATCACAATGGACCTCAAAAAGTATAGGGAAAAAAACCCTTGAAAGCCATGGAAAACAAAAATTTAATACATACCGTAAAGTTCGGAAAACTGTCAGTTATGGTATGGGGTTGTATACCAAGCAGTGACGTTGGCAAAATCCTGATTTTGGAAGAAACAATGACATAGGAGGTTTATTTAGACGTTTTAAGAAAAGATTTAACCAAAAGCTTCGAGAAATTTGGGCCTGTTGACCCTGAAAATTCAAACAAATTGCAATATATGTATGTACTACCAAGACAACGACCCTAAGTATAAATCTAATTTATGTAGGACTTGGTTGTTACACAACTATACCAGAGTCATTTACATCCCGTTCCAGTGTCTAGATATTAACCCCATCGAAAATTCATAGGTTCACCTGAAGGAAAAATTCGGGAATAGGTCGCCCACTAACCTGGGGGACTAAATAAAATGCAATAAACAAGAATGGCTAAAAAAACCATTAGAATATGATATTCCGAAACTTATTTATTAAATTCACATACGTTTATAAGCTGTTTTTGATGCCAAATGTGTGCATACGAAATATTAGAACCAAATTTTCGAAAAATACCGCGAAAGACTGAAAAGTTGTGAATTTTGCAATTCTTAAGTTGACAGTGTAAATAATGAGTTGTACTCATTTTTGTTAATTTTAAGAAAATGTTTAGTGAAATTTAGCTACTTTTTATTTTATTATATTAATAAACATGTGTAAGAATTGTATTGTTAACAAAAATATTAATAATGATATTTATTTATACCAATAAAATGATGTTTTATTTAAAATTTTGTAGTCATTTTGGTTTTGCAATAATTAAGTTGACTAACTGTACTTGCTATAAAATTAGTGTGGTTTGTTTTTAAATTGTAGATAAGAATTACTCTAAAAATGATTTGTTTCAAATAATTTTTTTGATGTAACCGCCACTTCTCAAAGTAAAAGCCTGATTGCGTGACAGCGAAAAAGATGTAAGCGACACAAACTACCGTTATATTGAAGATATTCCACAATTTTTTTATTTTTTCAGTAAATAGTATTTAATAACAGAACTATACCAAATTTGAATAAACAATTTTGGTTATATCAAAAGTTATTCAATAAAAACCGTCTCCTGTAAAATTAGCTTTTTGTCGCTTACACCTTTTTCGCGGGAAGCGCTCGATATGGGCAGATGTCTGTACGCGATCCACTTCAACAGGTATATTAGCTGAAGCCGATCGTGTCACAGAGCCTCCACTAGAAACGCCAGGTCTACGAGCAGGTACATTTTTTGCTGACGCCTTTCTTGCAGACCTTTTGCGCTTCTGACCCGACGCGATAGGCGATGACAAACATTCATATAAATTTGGATATTTATCGAATAGTGTTGTAAATTTGGAGAACCGAGACTGTACCAGCAGTAAATCATTGTTTGCCGCAGTTATTTCAAACTCTTTTACAAAATTGTAGAATTCAGAGTTAATTTTTCTACAATTACTGCAACACCATCGAAGACCAATATTATCATTAAGAGCCTCAACTATTTGGGCTCCAACACGTGCACACTTAGCATGCCATTGACTAAGACATAACCAACATGAAATTGATATTTCCTCATCTGAGTGGATATTACAAATTTCATAAGAGCAAACCATGTTATTTTTATTAATTATTATTTTTTAATTATTATTAATGAAAATAAAATAGAATAAACAAAATTAAATAATTTATAAGATTATCGAGGTAATTTCTTAGCTGGCATTCGAAATCCCAATATAAACCGTAAAAACATGCACGATGGCAACTCTGTTTTGAATTGATTTAAAATACAATAAACAAGCTACAATAACAAATAACACTACCAATAAAAGCAAAGAGGAAAGCAAAAATAAAATTTGCCGTATTTGTTAAAAAGTAAAATCAATTATAACTGTAGCAATACACTTCACCAATATAATCACTTGAATTGCGAACACTAAATAACACTTTGATACACTTTTTAGATACAAAAAACAAGGATAACTATTTTAATTTCAATATTTAAATAAAAGGGTTAGAACACAGCACAAAAACAGGTGTTAACACAACAGGGTTGCCAACTACCTACAAGTAAAAAATCGTTAAGTTCGGCCGGATCGAATTTTTATTTTCTGAACTAAAGAGGAATAATTAGTTTCCTTTACTACCCACAATTTTATGTAGAAAATGTATCAAAACTGTGTTCAATCCGGTGGTATCATTATATGGTAATTTATGGACCTATGTTGATAACTTTTGGTGGAGAAGTTTTGTGACCACTGGGATTCTTAAATGTCAAATATTATTATTATTTGTAAAGTAAGCCAGCCTAATCTCAGATATGTTGTCTTCAAATTTAACAAAAAAAAAAAAATTAAAGTAGTTGTTGTTGTTGTTAAAATTGATTTACTTTCGGGAAAGGCAGAAAAAACTAGTTTCGTCCAACTCCACTTGGCCTCGTCAGTTCTCTTAATTCTTTGTACTGAAACAAAGAACTCTTTCCCAATCTTATGACGTTTCGAGCTCAAGAATAAATGTGACCGATGAATTCGTTTAAATGCGAATTCAACAGAAACATTCAAAAAAATTTCGTAGCCGCATATGCCAACCAAATTAAGTAGTCCCACTATTATGCGTCTCCACATTGCATTACTCATTACGCATAACGGTTTTGATAGTTTGTCGAAATAACAACAACCAATCAACCACCGTGATGCGTGTGTCTATTTTATATTCACTTTGACAGTTTTTTAGTTTTATATTTTTTTTTTATATAACGGAAATACCTTGGAGGAAACCCATATTTTTGATTCCATTGTACTTTTAAAACATGTAACAATCCTTAATCGTTACACTTAAGTACTTTTCTTTTGAGTTAATTTTCTCACAAATTGTGTCCCTTTTCATATTCCCACCATAAATATATCATAGGAGAACCTCAAGGTCCGTTGTAAGCCCAACAGTTATTCATTTATTATATCCTCCACCATATAGAGGGTTCAATGTCTGTCTGTTGAAATCAAGATACAGCTCGCAATTTTAAAGATAGAGAGTCAATATTTGGTACAGAAGTTTTTATGGATGGTTGGTGTTGGTATTGAAAATGGGATATATCGCTCCACGTTTTGATATAGCCCCCATAGAACGGTATCTCCCGATTTTGGGTATTTTTAAGGTTTTAGCTTCATTATCCTACCAAAATGGCTAAAATTTGGTATTTAGTTATCGTTGGGTGTATAAAACGTTCCACCTGAAATTTGTTGGTATAAGTCCATGCATTGATATAGCACCCATAGAACGGTACCTTTCGATATTCGGTATTTTGTAGGTTTTAGCTTGATTATCCCACCAAAATACCTGAAATTTGGTATTTAGTTATCGTTGGGTGAATAGAACTTTCCGCCTGAAATTTGTTGGTATCGGTCCATGCCTTCGTATAGCCCCCATAGAACGGTACCTTCCGATTTTCGGTATTTTGAACGTTGTGGCCTCAATATTCCACCGAAATGGCTGAAATTTGGTACAAAGTCTTCGTTGGGGGTATAAAACTGTCCCTAATAATTTTGTCGGTATCGGTCCACGCCTTTATATAGCCCCCATAGAACGGCACCTCCCGATTTTCGGTAATTTGATGGTTTTAGCTTCATTATCACACCGAAATAGCTGAAATTTGGTACTTAGTCTTCGTGGGGGGTATACAATTTTCACCCAGACTTTTGTCGGTATCGGTCCACGCCTACATGCAGCCCCCAATATTCCACCGAAATGGCTGAAATTTGGTATATAACCTTTTTTGGGAGTATAAAACTTCCCCCTCTAAATTTGTCGGTATAGGTCCACGCCTTCGTAGCCCCCATAGAACTGTACCTCCCGATTTTCGGCATTTTGAAGGTTGTGGCCTAAATATTACCCCAAAATAGCTGAAATTTGGTATTGAAACTTCGTTGGGGGTATATGTCTGTACAGGTCCAGGCCTTTATATTGCCCCCATTCCCGTCTAAAATCTGTCGGTATAGGTCCACGCTTCGATCAATATCCCACCGAAATGACTGAAATTCGTTATTTAGTCTTCCAAGAGGTTATAAAATATTGCAGAACAGTATTATCAGTATAGGTCCAGGTCTTCCTATATCCCCATAGAAGCGTACTTCTTGATTTGCGGTATTTTTAAAGTTTAAGCCACATTCTCTTACCGAAATATTTGATATTTAGTCTTCTTTGAGTCTTAAAACTTTCCGTCATAAATATGTCGGTATAGATCGACGTGCCTCACATAGTTTAACCGAAATTGCTGAAATTTGGTATTAAGTCATACACGAAAGGAAACTATTCATTCTATTTTACTTCAATACAACTCGTGGTGGAGGGTATAACAAGTTCGGCCCGCCGAACTTAACACCGTTCTTACTTGTTTTTTATTTATTTATAATAATTATCTTATATGTAGGTCATCGCTAGGGTGTCCAAAAAACCGGTTTTTCCAAACAAAACGGTTTTCGGTTAACCGAAATTTTTAGGTTTTTCAAAAACCGGTTTTCGGTTTTCAAAAATTTTCAAAACCGGTTAACCGGTTTTGTAAAATAGGTACAAAATTGCTCATAATTGATAATTATTTGATTAAAAATGTGCGGCAAGGGGTAAATTAAGTATAACTAATTCGTTATTACGTAATTATCTGATAATATCCTTGTTATTTAACATTCAACCTTAAAGTGGAGACAGGAAAAATAAGTCAGAAATAGTGCTCTAAGAATAGTAAAAGCCCTTACAAATATACGATTGTGTACCAAAGGAATTCAATTTACATTTTATTAAGCCTGGATTCTCCTTCTTGCGCTGAGAACCTCAAATTATCGTGTCAGTTCTGAATGTCAGCTTTGTTGTTGCTTGCTAGTGTGGCCGTTCATTTTTGTCATTCATCATGCAACCACAAAATATTTTGTGGTTGCTGGACAAGTTCTAAGTTTACTGTAATAATTCAAAAACGTATGAATAACGTCATTCAGACAACCGTGTGATATTACGTACACGCAGTTTTTTTCATAGATCGTTCAATTGAACTATATTGGAGTTGTGCCATTTTACACAAAATATTTTCAAGTTTAAAGGTATCTGACATTTATAATTTAGCCGTACCTTTTGTTAGTTAAGTTTAGTTTACTTTCGAGAATACAATTGTAATGCAATTTTAAAAATATTACTAATTTTTTAAAACCGGTTAACCGGACGCAAATAACCGGTTTTTTCGGTTAACCGAAAATGACGTTTTTGGCGAAAACCGGTTTCGGTTTTGTAACTCAAAACCGGTTAACCGGTTAACCGGTTTCGGTTTTGGACACCCTAGTCATCGCCTAATAAGCTTAGAATATTCCATGTACTTGTTCTTACTTATGTATTTGTAATATTTTTAGATGAAACATTCATTCATGTACCCCAAAAGATCACGTGGATATACGAACATGGCCAAATCAATGTGGAAGGCCTACGTACGTATGTATGTTCGTTTACTTCAGTTATATATTTATATATAAGGCCAATGATAGTTCTCATTGATGTACAGCAGAATTCTAAAAAAGATTAAACGGTGTCTTCACCAACAAGGTTAGCAGTTTTTATACCTTCAGCATTTATACTAACGAGGGTATATACACTTTGATACGACCAAAAATGTTCCTCATCGAAATAACAGTTTTAGACCACTGCCGGCCAAGAAGAGGGCACACAAAATTCTGAATATCTTTCTGAATATCGGCATATTAGTAAGATTGTATGCACGCATGCTGCAAAATAAAAACATTTGCTCTCTTTTGTGTTCTCTTTCGTTGCCTTCGGGTCGTGTGTGTGAATTGCCGAAAAACTTCGTAAATTTAACAATACCAAAGAACGGCATTCTTTTAGTCCCCTAGTATGTTTTGACGAAATTCGTTTCTGACAATTTGGAGTCGATTTAGGAATGTCCGTACGTACAAATTTTTCACTTCGTAATATTTTGCCCACGCTTAGTTTAAGTTCGAATATGGACTATATCGGTCCACTCCATCGGGTACCTCCCACACAAAATTCGGAATAAGTAAAGCTTAGGTGTTCCTTTTTTTAGCATGTTGTCCTTGCAGCCCCCTTTACGACACACAGTGGATCCACTTGTATGGAGAAAGTGGCCAAAAATATTTAGAGTGTAACAATCAAGCCAATACGCCGGTTACAGCTTTGTGCTGCTGCGAAGGGTGTTTTAAGAAACCACGAGCGTAACATTCTCCCCACTTTCCCCTCTGGAGGGAGTATATGGTAAGAATTGTTTAACGATGTTAATACAAAATGACATGTACAAAGGTCCCGATTATCTTGTGATGCAAAAATAGCCTTGGGGAGACAAAACAATCTCCAAAACAACATAAATTCCAAACAATTTAGCGGATTAAAAAAATCAAAAATGTTGTCTGAAAATTGGTAAAATTTTTAATATAGATCTTATAGCGCTCCTCCTGAAAGGCACCTACCGCCAACGTAAGACAAAGTTGGAAGAAGATTTCTTCATCTTGCCACTGATACCAATTATGTTAATGTTAGTGGTCAGATAACAGAGTTATGCGCTAATATATCCATAGAAACCCTATTTTAGGGCAGCTTTAGTAAGCGAACCACCATTTATAGTCTGGCACTAGATGGCAGCTGATTTTAATACTGAATAATCTTAAAATTATTCCCGAGGTGGGCACTGGTGGGCATCATGACTAAAACCTTAGATCAAATTTAAGTATATGATCGAATTGGCATTACAAAATACACTAAGAAAATATGCAGTTAACTAGGATTCCACAACACGCTGAAACACTATTTTTTAATGAAAATTAAGCTATTACCCTCTCCTTCAAAATTCACTATAATATTTTGCTATACGTATTAGTTTCGCGATATTTTGAATATATTTACTTGCACTTAAAATATAGGCTGTACTCACAACAAAAAATATTAGTCAAATGTTCCGACTTTTGAAGCTATTCTTAAGAAGATCGCGTTCGAATGAAACAAAAACTAATATATTTTTAAAAAGATCCATGTCATAGCTATCAGAGCTGCCAGATGTTGTACCAAAATTTTGACATTCATTTTTTTATTTTTGGCCAATGGGTAGATCCACTGTGCGACGGTACAATTTGTTTCGGGAGCAAGTCGATACTATCTGAGATAATGACCAAAAGCTCCTGACGCCACCAACTAAAATGGCAAATGCGCAAGATAACTCTAGCAGGGAGTTTCTGATTGTTCCAAACTTTGCACTTCGTATTATTTCATCCAGTCATGTATCAGGTTGGAATATGGATTATATAGGTCCCCTCCTTCATGCACCTCCCACACTAAATTTGATCTATTTAAAATTTTTTGCAGAAGGTTGTTATCATGGTCCCTATTACAACTGTACAAGATAATGGCCCAAAAGCTCCAAAATCCTGCCGGCACATACTAAAATGGTTAGTGTGCGATATAACTGTCAAATTTTTTGACCTTAACGCAATTTAATATTTTGATTTTTCTACAAATCACAAGTTTGCTTACTAAAAATGTTGTACTATATGTCTATGATTTGGTATGGTCCCACATTACGGTACCTGAAGATTCCATCAAATTTGAAGCAAACTCTTGACACAAAACCAATATATTTTATGTATATTTTTTGTCAGAGGCTGAGGGTATATCTCCGTCAGCACAGATGACAGAAACTTTCATACTTGTTTATACAGAAGACTAGATGCTCTACTGAACTGTGTTCTCCTCATAATATAGTCCTCTGAAAGACCTTCTAATTGAAGGCCAATGTGTTTTCTCGTACAAGAAGGTCTGAAAATCAGTAGGAATTTTATTAGAGTTGTAGATCAAGACAACTTCTAAGAAAGGTCACTAGGGAAGATAGTGTAAGCGAAACAAGAAAAAACATTATTTTAATTTTTTTCACAATTCAAATCCCGACTTCACCTAAATTGCTCGAATCCTAATATACACCCACTCCACAACCTTGGATGGACTTTATATTTATTTCTTTTTATACCCTACACCACACAGTGGTAAGGGGTATTATGTCTTTGTGCATTTGTATGTAACATACAAAAGGAAATGAAATAGACCCATAGTTCCTTTTGGGGA
The DNA here is from genome assembly GCF_047663935.1 of Musca autumnalis. Classification (NCBI taxonomy): domain Eukaryota; kingdom Metazoa; phylum Arthropoda; class Insecta; order Diptera; family Muscidae; genus Musca; species Musca autumnalis. The sequence continues at coordinate 190,189,027 of NW_027411644.1, forward strand.
TATACATATAATCACTTCCTGAGTCGATTTATGCATGTCCGTCCGTCTGTCTGTCTGTCTGTCCGTCTGTCCATGTATTTTTGTTCGCAACGTACAAGTCACATTTTTTGTCCAATTCAGCTGAAAATTGGGGACTACAAGTTTTTTAGCCATAGGAAGAACGCTATTGCTTTTGGTGAAAATCGGTGCAGATTTGGATATAGCTCCCATATATATTTTCGCCCGATTTCACGTATTTGCTGCACCAAACACGCTATATATGTCCGATTTCGATGAAATTTGGAATGTGTGACTGAATTCAGTCTAGAAATAAATGTGCCAAATTATATCTGGTTTAAATTAAATGTGCCAAATTATATCGAAATCGGTTCAGATTTGGATATAGATCCCATATATATGTTCGCCCGAGTTCACGTATGTGCTGCACCAATCACGCTATATATTTCCGATTTCGATGAAATTTGGAATGTGTGACTGAATTCAGTCTAGAAATAAATGTGCCAAATTATATCGAAATCGGTTCAGATTTGGATATAGCACCCATATATATTTTCGGCCAATTTCGCGTATTTGCTGCTCCAAACACGCTATATAAGTCCGATTTCAATGATATTTGGAATGTGTGACTGAATTCGGTCTGGAAATAAATGTGCCAAATTATATAGAAATCGGTTCAGATTTGGATATAGCTCCCATATATATTTTCGGCCGATTTCACGTATTTCCTGTACCAAACACGCTATATATTTCCGATTTCGATGAAATTTGGAATGTGTGACTGAATTCAGTCTAGAAATAAATGTGCCAAATTATATCGAAATCGGTTCAGATTTGGATATAGCACCCATATATATTTTCGGCCAATTTCGCGTATTTGCTGCTCCAAACACGCTATATAAGTCCGATTTCAATGATATTTGGAATGTGTGACTGAATTCGGTCTGGCAATAAATGTGCCAAATTATATCAAAATCGGTTCAGATTTGGATATAGCTCCCATATATATTTTCGGCCGATTTCACGTATTTCCTGTACCAAACACGCTATATATTTCCGATTTCGATGAAATTTGGAATGTGTGACTGAATTCAGTCTAGAAATAAATGTGCCAAATTATATCGAAATCGGTTCAGATTTGGATATAGCACCCATATATATTTTCGGCCGATTTCGCGTATTTGCTGCTCCAAACACGCTATATAAGTCCGATTTCAATGATAATTGGAATGTGTGACTGAATTCGGTCTGGAAATAAATGTGCCAAATTATATCAAAATCGGTTTAGATCTGGATATAGCTCCGATTTATATTTTACATTTTCACAGTGGTGTAGGGTATCATATAGTCGGCCCCGCCCGACTTTGATCCTTTCCTTACTGGTTTATTGCTTAAGATATGAAGCTGTCACAGCATAACAAATCTGCCAAACTATGCTATGAACCCATTTGCCTATTTTTAAGTCTTAAAGCTCATTTCTTCTTAAATAGATATTGTATACTTAACTAGTAATAACACTTCAAATAGCAAAATTGTCATATTTGGAAGAGTAATTAAAAGATTGTTATCCTTCTTACAATGACAACTACTATTGTTTGCTTGTCATTATAATTGTGTCTCCTGAGTAAATGGTGCTTCAGGACATTATTATTTAATCAGACCAATGGTGGCGTTATACTATGAATTTCCTTACTTTCAGAAGTGACAAACTAGCATACACTGGTAACAAAGTAACCACACTTTTCTTGCCAACAGCGACAATGTTTCCCTAAGTTCAAGTAACGCTTTCTAGATGACAGAGTAAACATTTCGTTGTTATCTTTGATAGGACACTCATCGTCGTCGTCGTCATTTTTACCAAACTTACACAATAGCGCGTATGACAGACGGACTAACATAACGGAAGTGTATAGACTCACTTTCGTTGTGTCAACAATGTATTCCTTCTATTCCATGGCCAAGTAATTAGTGAAGAAATAATCACAGAATATGTATTTGCGTCGTTTCTTTTCGTGTTTTCCTTTTTCTTCGTTTTGTCTAAAACCAATATTGACATTGTATTCAAACCAGCTGCGATAACACTTGTATTATGGTCAAATATTATTTTTCATCAATTGAGAACGAATTTATATTTGCAGTTGGGCTTTGATTGAAATAAGTCTTTGTGGATTTAATATAAATTGTTATTTTGCTGTTGCAAATTCTATGATAATCAATTAATATTTATTAATTATTTTAATATCTATACCGATTTGAATTTTCATAACAATGGCATAGGGTAGGGAGTCTAATTAAAAATCGGAAGGTCATTAGCTCCATCTTGTCAACCGACGAAATAAAACTATGCAGTGCATTGAAATTGCTAATAAATATAACTCAAATATTATAAAAAATATTTTTTTATTGCTGGAAAATAACACTGTGCAACGCTGGAAATGCAAACAACTGCTAATGGGCATTTTCTGAAAGTACGTATTGAGACTACATAAACCTTAATTGGGTTTTGTGTTCTTAGATCGGGTTTAGATTTTATGGCCTCATCTAAACCGACCTAAAATGAGCCTTTTTTCCAGTGATCGGACCTTTTCTCCGAAACTAATAGGAATTTTGCTTTGCAGTCTTCAGCAATATTGTAGCCTTAAAGTAGTAGAACTTATGTGTCAAACAGATGAAATAGGAAAAGCTGCATCTAGCGCATCAAACTCGTTAAAATATAGAAAAGTTTACATAATTTCTGAAATTCTGGTCAGTAACAACTAAACTGTTGGAAGTTGAAACAAGTAGCCATTCTAAAAATTTTCCAAATAATGTGACCATCAATTCTTCAGAACATTCTGAAACACTAAAATTGTTATTTCATGTTGTTTAAGGGGTATTTCATAACATTCCTTTTAAAAACTAATTTCAAACAATGTTCACACGGGCTGTTTATTCTCATGTTGGGGATTTCAATGAATTATTGAAATATTTACCAAATTGTTGTTGAAAAATTTGCTATAAACAAGGCGACAGAGGCATTTTACAACAATATAATATTCTGAAGAGTTGTGTATTACATTCCAGAGAATATTTTCCCAAAAGGTAACATTAATAAGAATTTAACATTTTGGGAGATACGCTGCGATATATACACAAATTATAGAATTTTTAGATATATTATAAAATTTGGGGCAAAAAATGCAGTTTTTCGAGTTCACTATTCCTCCAAATATGTTCTTTTTGCTCTTATCTGAATGTTTGCTGCAGATGTCAAAACAAGATTCGTATTGGTTACAGAGATACCGCCCCGATTTATTTTAAAAATTAGATCTTTAACCATTTTTAGATGAGGCCATAAAAACCGAAACCGATCAAAGAAAACAAAACCCAAATATGGTTTTTGCCTATTGGTCCTCTACTTTCATAAAATTCTGGACAGAAGTTGTTTGCACGCGATTGGCTCAAAAATGTTGCACAGTGTAATCATACATTGAAAATATGTATACACACATTTTGTATAGTGTCAAAAAATAAAATAAAATAATATTTTAAATGCAAAAAACAAATACAATTACCTAACTATGGCTAATAATATCAATATATTTATATACGCACATGTTTATACCGAACCCTAAATGCTCTTAACTAATTAAATTCACTTTGATATCTGATTTATCAAGTCATCAGAAAATATTTCATGTTTCTAGACCATGAACACAAGGAACGAAGTATTTAACACATGGCCCAAACTTGAAATCAATTATACATATTGAAAAAGCTCACGCAATGTATAACAAAAGCCTGGTATATGGTATATTTTGTTATTTAATAGCTGTCGTAATTGTTAAGAAAATCCCAAAAGAACTATACCCTGAGGTGTGCAAAATTAATTGAAAGAACATCGAACACAACACATAACATCATTATTATTTGAATAATGATTATGAATATCATCATCATCGTTATATTCTTTCTGGAATAGGGGAGTATTGTCTTATTATTATAATGAGTTAAGGGGTGACCCCAACTTGTAAAGCCCAAAAAGGTTATTTTTCATAATTTTTTTTTTTCAAGAAAGCTAACAAACTTTCTATACCCTACACGACTATATGGAAAGGGTATTATAAGTTTGTTTTGACAAAAATTTACGTAACACCGCGAAATATCGGTCCTAGACCACCAATGTGGTATACCAATCTTCATATATCGGCGAGATAAAGCGATTTTGAGATGAGTGTCCTTTCGTCCGTCTGTATGTCCATTATAAATTGTAATCAAACTCCAGGCCGCAATTATGGACCGATCGTCACGAAATTTTTCATGGAGGTCAGGTTCATACTAGAATAGACCCCTATTTTTTATTGGTGATGATCTTCGCCCTAGTAGGCAAAATTTTCATATAAACAAATTTTTCGATTTTCTGAAACTTACAAGTGGGGGTCACCCCTTACAGCAATGCATGCATACAGTCTGTCAAGTAATACTTTTGCCGCGAAAAACTTGATTTTGATAGGTGAAACCTGTAGGTACTGTAGTGTGGGGCTAAATTAAATCTTGACATATAGTCCAACAATTTCTTTTAAGCAAACTTCTGATTTATAGAGAAATCGAGCTATTAAATTACTTTAAACAAATTTGGAATACATTTTTGAAAAAGCTTGAGAGTTATCTTGCACCGTTGCAATCTTAGTATGTGCCCGCAGGGATTTTGGAGCCTTTGGAAAATTATCTCGGTAAGTTTGGACTTACTCTAGAAAACAATTATACGATTGTAGTATGAACCTAGAAAACAATCTTTTGCAAACAAATTTCAAATAGACCCGAGACGAGTCCTCAAACTGCACGCCGTCAGGGTGTCTTGGAGCTTTTAGGCCATTATGTCAGGAAGTGTGGACCTGTCAATGAAAAAATTGTACCTTCGTAAAGGAGGTCGCATGGACAATATGCCGAAAAAATTTCAAAACGATCTCAGAGGAGACCTTAAACATAACTTTTTCCTAATTTTGTGTGGGAGGTACCCGAAGGAGTGGACCAATATAGTCCATATTCGAACCTGATATAAATGTGGAAAAATAATAAGATGTGCAAAGTTTGGACCCTTCGAGAGTTATCGTTTACACCAGTTTATAGAAAAGTTTTGAACTTTTGTGGGGAAGTTACCAGCATGGGATCCACATGGAAAAACTGATTGGTAAGGGTTCAGAAAATTTACCAATTCAGCTGCCTATTTTCTCAGATCCCCGCCTAGCTGAGAGAATTTTACAGGACACTATCACAGTGGAATATTATTCGACCAGCAGATATGTGGCGAGGGACATACCTGCTGCTCGAATGCCCGAAATCAGACCAAATTTCCGAGCAGGTGCGACGGGAATGGCAACTGAACGTGATGAGCATCGTCGTACGAATCTTAAACTAGGGAAAATACTCTTGAAGTCAACAGGTTAGTAGGCTAACATAAGCGGACAAAGTGACTGGATGCAAAATTTGTACAGGCTTAAATAAATTGGCGGCAACGTTTAAATCTCTCTCGAATCCGAAAAGAAATATTATAGTTCGGCTGTTACTTTCATCGTCGTGATAGTAACAGATCCGAGAAATTGCGCATCTTATGTAAAGCGGCAGTTTATAGAGCACCCCGAGAGTCATATCGGCGAGGAGGTACCACCACAATTTACGATGAGCTATGTTGCAAAAATCATCCGCTACACAAAATCATCCAAAGCCTTGGGCCCACACGGAATCTTAATTCAATTAATCAACTGAATGAACCCGGGGTTGAGTATTTAACAAAAGTCCTAAGTCACCCATGGTACAATGGTACACATTAGGTACAATACAAAAAGCCTGGAAAGTTGGCAGGGTGGTTTCTCTACTGAAGCCAGGCAAGCATACTAGCTGAGGTGAATCTACAGATCGATCTCCCCCTTTTCGCCAGTAGCGAAGATTCTAGTGACACAGTCCTCCCCTCGATGAGAAGCAGTTTCCCAGTTGCTGTGGGACTAAACCAGAAAAAAACCGAACAGTTATGGGTGCTCTTGGCCTATTGACGGCCTAGGACACCGTTAACCATCTCAAACTGTTTGAGGACATCGGGAAGACTTCCCTCTAGCCGTGTTTGAAATGTTGAATAATCAACTAAATGTGTGGGCGCCAGTCGTTTGTGTTATCCAAAAATATGAAGACCCGCACAGTGAAACAAAGAGATAACAAGGCGGGTGATATCTCCGGAACGGCTTAACCGCTACTTTTCTGAAATTTGACACCCTCCATAAGGCATAGAGGTCGTAATGTATGCGAGTTGATGTAAGATCTTGGCGTTGGGTCCTATCGTCGATGACACATGTGCAGTTCTTCCATCTGAGGAATATGAAAATATACGCCGCTAAATCTACTGCCACACTGTTTACCACATATACGGCGGAAATGAGGCTTCCTCTAAACATATCGGTCGATGTTGTCCTGATTCCGACCACCAGCAAACTCAAGATATTGGGTGTAACGTTCGATAGCACGTGTAATTCGTCGCGCAAGCCATAGCTATTTTCGACAAGATATGAAATCACTTGGGGTGATTTTTAAGAAACCTTGCACAGTGGATGCACTGCTTTAGGACAGTGCGACAAAAATATTAAATATTGGTATATCATCTTAAAACTTTAGGGACTGTGTATTTATCACTACGCAAGGATCATCACAAATTTCGAGCATGATCGGGCATGCTTAAGTATCATTTCGATGCCAAAACCATATAAATACATATTAATTAATAGTACCACTTAATGTAGTACTAAAAACTCAATGTAAAACAAGTAAAAAAGTATGCGTCGGCTTTGCTTACGGAGATATACCACTAGTCTGTGTGATTTGAAAATCTACTTTTCACAGAAAATTATGTATTTAGATGGTTTTCAGAATTCTGTGCCCTCTTATTCGACGTATGAACTTGCCGACAAAAATATGGTTCTTTGATTAAAGTTCACAAGGTTTCGGAGGAGGTACCCGAAGGAATGGAAGGATATACTCGATTTTGAAAGTGGGTCTTATTGTGGGACTTATTACTTTCGATAGTCATTTCAGTCGATCACCGTTTAATTTAGAGCCATTATACCAGGAAGCATGCACTTGCCCACGAAAAACATGATATCGCTGTAAACAGGATCACAAGGACTACCTTCGCTAAAAATTTCCAAAGGATCCTCGAACAGACCTTAAACTGCACTTAAACAAAAATTTTTAACTTTTGTGAGGTAGGTACCCTAAGAAGTGGATCGATATGGCCTAGTTTGGAGTTTAAACTAAGTTTGGACAAAATATTGCGAGATCCAAAGTTTGGACCAAATCAGTTGCTCCGTTTATGAGATATATCGCGTTACATGTTATTGAATATTTTTGAACTTTAAAGGGGGAGGTACCGAAAGGAGTGGACCAATATGTACCATCTTTGCTCTATCTAAGATTCGGAGAAATGTTACGATATGCAATGTTTGGACCAAGGCAGTACCGAAAATTGTAGGGTTGGGCGGTTTTTTTACAGATTTTGGGCCCTTTTCCAAATTCTTCATTTAGAGGTTATGTCACAAAATTGGTTACACTATGTTCATCCGCAAATTTCCGCAGCTAACTTAAACATTTTTTGAATCTTGACACCTAAAGCTAGAAAATAATGCTAATGAGGCGGCGGAGATCGGTAGCGATACTAGTTAAAAGCTTATGGGAAGTTAGTCAAAAACCAAAATATTACATATTTTAACATATTTTGTTGGCTGTTATTATTTATACACAAGGATCACTATGCACAGATGAAATGATATAGAAAATAAGTTCATATCTTGAATAACAACTTCCATTTTAGAGATCGTTATATATATTTGATTCCATTTATATTTTTGTTTTATTTGTAAAGCACTTTATTATTTCCGTTTTCAACGCACTATTTTTAAGAATGAACACAAATTTATATGATGCTCCCATCAGAAAATACCGTTATAAATTGTCAAAACATTGTTAGTACAGTGAATTTTGGTATAATTATAACACTTTTACGCTCATAAAAGTGTTATACGCAGACATAACATTTTTTATTTTTGTCCTATGGGCGCATCCACTGTGCCTTGTTGACTTCTTATTAAGCCAGTGTGGTATTCGAATATTCGCGCTACGCAGTGGATGAATTTTCAAACCTACCGAATTTCCTACCGATTTCGTTACGATGTCGGTACGATTGGTTTCCTGGAAAGGTATAGTGTGAATGGCGTACTCGGAGACCACTATCCCATCGATCGCAGGAGAAGAGCACCATTTGCTTAGGCAAACACTAGTGGTTTTAGCCCAGGTTAAGCCTCAATTAATATTGGGTCCGAATTTATGGCTCGATACCGAACACATGCCCTGCATGGGGATTGGAACAACACGCAATATTTGAGTAGCTGCCCAGCTAACCCACTCGCTGTCTCCTAATTCTTTATGGGCGCTGCCAGTCCAGGTTTGAGAATTTTTGAATCTGGACACAGAAGAACCTGAACCAGATATCTGAATAAATATACGAACGAACATATTTGCGTTGCTACAATAAAAACCAACGTAACTACGAAGTTTAGATTGACAGTGGGATAGACGCACAGGGATGGACATAGCTGTTAGTTATACCCTCCACCATAATATGGGGGTTATAATTGACTTTGTCATTCCGTTTATAACACATGGAAATATTCGTTTGAGACCCTATAAAATATTTATTATTGATCAATATACAATTCTACCGCGAAATAATGAAGTCCGTCCGCCCGTCAATTGAAATCAAGATACATCTCGCAATACTTAAGATAGAACTCCTATTTTTTATTGGTGATGATCTTCGCCCTAGTAGGCAAAATTTTCATATGAACAAATTTTTCGATTTTCTGAAACTTACAAGTGGGTGTCACCCCTTACAGCAATGCATGCATACAGTCTGTCAAGTAATACTTTTGCGGCGAAAAACTTGATTTTGATAGGTGAAACCTGTAGGTACTGTAGTGTGGGGCTAAATTAAATCTTGACATATAGTCCAACAATTTCTTTTAAGCAAACTTCTGATTTATAGAGAAATCGAGCTATTAAATTACTTTAAACAAATTTGGAATAAATTTTTGAAAAAGTTTGAGAGTTATCTTGCACCGTTGCAATCTTAGTATGTGCCCGCAGGGGTTTTGGAGCCTTTGGAAAATTATCTCGGTAAGTTTGGACTTACTCTAGAAAACAATTATACGATTGTAGTATGAACCTAGAAAACAATCTTTTGCAAACAAATTTCAAATAGACCCGAGACGAGTCCTCAAACTGCACGCCGTCAGGTTGTCTTGGAGCTTTTAGGCCATTATGTCAGGAAGTGTGGACATGTCACTGAAAAAATTTACCATCGTAATGGGGGACGCAAGGACAATATGCCGAAAAGAATTTTAAAACGATCTGAGAGGAGACATTTAACTTAATTTTTCCTAATTTTGTGTGGGAGGTACCCGAAGGAATGGACCGATATAGTCAATATTCGAACCTGATATAAATGTGGAAAGAATAATAAGATGTGCAAAGTTTGGACCCTTCGAAAGTTATCGTTTACACCAGTTTATAGAAAAGTTTTGAGCTTTTGTGGGGTAGTTACCAGAATGGGTGGACCGATATGGCCCATCTTCGAACTTAAGCTAAGGTTTGGGCAAAATAATACGAAGTGCAAAATTTGGTTAGAATCGGTTGGAATCGGACAGACACCAAATTTTCTGAAACGTATTTCGTCCAAACCTACTTAGGGTCTAAGGCCATTATTTCGATGATGTACATTTTTGGTCGTATCAAAGTATATTAAGCTAAAGGTTGTGGGTTAAGAAATAAGAAAGGCGTTAAGTTTTGTCAGGTCGTACTTCTTATACCTCCCCATCACGAGTTGTATTTAAGTTAAATGCAACACCTAGTTTACTTTCGTTTAGAAAGTACTAAGCTCATCCGCAACGTCAAGGCTTATTCCTAGAAGAAGTGGAATAAATATGCTAATTGAAGAATAAAACTTTTTGGTAAAAAGGATTTAACAACCTTGAGACATCGATGTTTCCTACCCATACATAGTCCGAAATAACATGTTACCGTCCATTCAAATTAGACGATGCGTGTAGAACCTTCAAAATATCTAAAATCTGGGGGTACCTTCATATTGAGTATATACCAAAGTATGAACCTATATTGTTTAAGTTTTATGTAGAGGTTTTCAACCGATCGAGAATCCGAAATACCAAGTAACAATCACTACATTACACAAATTCGTTGTATCTTTCAATATAAAATTACAGAATTTTCTTTAGGGAGGAACCGTTATTTTGGGGTTGTATCAAAATGTGGATTTTGTGGATAAGTTTTTTATACCCTCAGCATTTATGCTAACGAGGGTATGTACACTTTCATGGGGGCAAAATGTGCCTCATCGGAATAACGGTTTAAGACCCCAAGTATGTTTGAAGGAAATGTGTTTCAGACAATTTGGAGTCGATTGAGCAATGTCCTTCCGTCTGTCTGTCTGGCTGGCTGGAGCGCACAATAACTCTCGATCAACCGATTCGATCCAAAATTTGGCTTTCGTAATATTTTGTCCAAACTAAGTTCGAAGATGGGCTATATCGGTCCACTTCTTCCGGTACCTCCCCCACAAAAGTTCGAAAATGTTCGGAAAATTTGTATGCACGATAACTCTTGAAGGAAGTAACCGATTTGGTCTATACTTTGGACATTGTGAAACTTCTACCAGACATAAATGAGGTTCCAATATGGACTCAATCGGTCCACTCCTTCGGGTACCTCCCACACAAAATTTCGGAAAAGTTCAGTTTAAGACCTACTCTCGAATGGTTTTTTTTTGTTGTAACAACTTGTATTCACTGTCCCCAATACGACGGTACATGTTTCATCAGGGGCAAGTCCATACTTCCTGAGAAAATCGGACCACTCCTTCTGGTACCTCCCTCACAAAAGTTCTATGCTTTTCGCTAAAATGGTGTGCACGGTAACTCTCGAAGGTATTAACCGAGTTGGTCCATATTGTGCACATCGTAGTATTTCTACGAGACATAGATTAGGTTCGAATATGGACTATATGTTTCAACTCTTTCCGGTACCTCCCACACAAAGTTTCCGAAAAGTGCAGTTTAAGAGCTGCTCTCGAATCCCTTTGATTTCTGTTGTAGCAATTTGTATTCGTTGTCCCCATTACGACGGAACAAGTTTTTTCAACTCTATAGTTCCTGAGAAAATGACCCGAAAGCTGTAAAGCCCCTTCGACATCAGTAGCTGGAGCGGACGGTATCAGAAGATTAGGTCCAAAGTTTGGCCTTCGTAATATTTTGTCCAAAGTTCGTTTAAGTTCGAAGGTGAGCCATATCGGTCCACTCCTTCGGGTACCTCCCCCACAAAAGTTTAAAAATGTCACTAAAATGGTACGCACTATATCTCTAAAACGGGCATGCCGATTTGGTCCAAGGGGATCCAAAGATCTCCTAATATTATATCCAAATGTAGTTTAACCTCCAAAATGGTCCATATCGATCTTCTCTTTAGGGTACCTTCACACAGTCTGAGGGTATATCTCTGTCGGCAAAGCCGACTGATACTTTTTTACTTGTTTTAACTACTATCAGCCCTAAATGGCAAATAAGAGTTATTTTGGTCGGAAAATATAGCGAAAGTCAACAAAGTAGTTCAAATTGTAAAGTACGATGATATGGGAGTTATACTAAAATGTGGACATTTGGCGCCAATTTTTGTAATCAAGTCTTCTTACCTCTTGGAATTTTAAATGCCCGAGCAGCTATTATTGTGGGAAAAATTACCTAAAATCCTCAAAATTGCAAAAAAACGGTATGTACTGTTGTATGGGCGTTATATCAACATGTGAAAAAATCCTCTGTATGCATTTTATACACATATCGAATACTTAATACCAAACTTCAGATATCTCGGTTAGTTAATGTGGCAAAAACCAACAAAATACCGAAAATCAGGAGGTACGTTCTATGGGGAGTATCACAACAACCGTGGCCGTCACCCCAACAATTATGCGTTAGTGTTCGTATACACATTCCGGAAAAAAGCTCCCCATCACCTGCAAATTGCAACGTTTCGATGGTTACAGAGTTTTTCGGAAGGATCGTACAAGAAGCGGCCGACCGCCGTACTTTTCTGAACCATGGAAAAACTGATTGGTAAGGGTTCAGAGAATTTACCAATCACCGCTTCAGCTGCGTATTTCCTCAGATCCCCGCGTAGTTGAGAGAATTTTACGGGACACTATCACAGTGGAATATTATTCGACCAGAAGGTATTTGGCGAGGGACATACCTGCTGCTCGAATGCCCGAAATCAGACCAAATTTCCGATCAGGTGCGACAGGAATGGCAACTGAACGTGATGAGCATCGTCGTCCGAATCTTAAACTAGTGATCATACTCTTGAAGTTAACAGGCTAGTAGGCTAACATAAGCGGACAATGTGGCTAGATAACCTGATGCAATGCAAAATCGGTACAGGCTTAAATAAATTGGCGGCAACGTTTAAATCACTCTCGAATCCGAAAAGAAATATGATAGTTCGACTGTTACTTTCAACGGCGTGATAGTAACAGATCCGAGAAGGCAGTTTATAAAGCACCAATTTACGATGAGCGATGTTGCAAAAATCATCCGCTACGCAAAATCATCCAAAGCGTTGGGCCCACACGGAATCTTAATAGTAATTCAATTAAGCAACTGAATGAACCCGGGGTTGAGTATTTAACAAAAGTCCTAAGTCACCCATGGTACAATGGTACACATTTGGTACAATACCAAAAGCCTGGAAAGTTGGCAGGGTGGTTTCGCTACTGAAGCCACAAGCATACTAGCTGAGGTGAATCTACAGATCGATCTCCCCCTTTTCGCCAGTAGCGAAGATTCTAGTGGCACATGATGAGAAGCAGTTTCCCAGTTGCTGTGGGACTAAACCAGAAAAAAACCGAACAGTTATGGGTGCTCTTGGCCTATTGACGGCCTAGGACACCGTTAACCATCTCAAACTGTTTGAGGACATCGGCAAGACTTCCCTCTAGCCGTGTTTGAAATGTTGAATAATCAACTAAATGTGTGGGCGCCAGTCGTTTGTGTTATCCAAAAATATGGAGACTTAGACCCGCACAGTGAAACAAGAAGATAACAAGGCGGTGTGATATCTCCGGAAGGGCTTAACCTCTACTTTTCTGAAATTTGACACCCTCCAGAAGGCATAGGGGTCGTAATGTATGCGGATTGATGTAAGATCTTGGCGTTGGGTCCTATCGTCGAAGACATACATATGTGCAGTTCTTCCATCTGAGGAATATGAAAATATACGCCGGTAAATCTACCACCTATACGGCGGAAATGAGGCTCCCCTAAACATATTGGTCGATGTTGTCCTGATTTCGACCACTAACAAACTCAAGATATTGGGTGCATTGGGCTATTTTTCGGGTTCATACGCATAGTTCGATGGTTCGTCACCTGAATTAATCTTATAAATGCCTTTTGAAGCGCAGCAAACTTATTTTTGCGAAATTTCGTGCACCGATCGACAGGGGATCCAACGAGAAAACCCCCATTTTTGCCGACAAGTGTTCATGCAATATCAAATGTTAGTTGGTGGAATAAATGCCCAAGGATGTCTCTATATCACGGTATATAACATGGCGATCTTGCATTATCCGTTCACGCACGGCTTAATTTTGTCTGGCCCAACGGCCGTTGCCTAGGCCAGATAGTTTTCTAGTAACCCTCGTAATTAGAAGAAGTTTTTATTTTAACAAACCATGTACTGACTCATAGCTTTCACAAACACCCATTATACTGACAGTTTAATTTTGATGACTGTTACGGATCGCTTTGACAGACCTATTGTGATAATGTCATCTATGCAGTCTAGAAAGATAAGTACTTTATTGTATAGTGTGTTATTTACCTATGCCATTGTATTAGAATTCGGATGCTAAAAAGGTCACACGATGGACTGTCACTTTCTATGAAACCTCGTGCGTTTTTATTTAAAGATTCACTTTATTCGTTATATTCAATAAAACATCCGAAAATGTCTACTGCAAAAGCTGCGAACATTAGCCAATAAATATAGCAATTTCAATCAAAATGTGATACTTCTTCTCTTATATCACAGACTTTGATCTGGACAGAATATTAATTACATTATTATATAAGAAATATTAATTGAATCAAAACAAAAATGCCATTCTGTCTGGTTGACTAAATTATTTGTGTCTGGATATACGTCATATGTATGGATGTATGTGTGTATGTATATATATTGAAAGTTTCTTATTGGTATTTCATAGAAAAACTGCTAGAAACATGAATATAAGTATAAGTTCTTCTCACGTTTTACATATTGATTTTTGGTAGTAAATTTTTCAACAATTCATAAAATGTTTCAAGATTTCGACATAATGAATATTATGAATTATAGCGTCACTATAAAATCCGTTGTTAAAGTCCAAACAAAGCTGAGAAAAATACAATAATTCTTACCCACGGCATTATTCACAATGCAATGCAGACAAAACTGAAAAAATGGAGCAATGGCATGTGCATTCGCATTCATTTGTTCCTTTGTATGCAACAAAAAACAAACACAACAACTGTCAAGCACACACGTTCAAACAAAGCAATGACTACAGCAGAAGAAAGGACAACAATACCGTATTTAAATGGAAAACAAATGCAAAAGACTATAAACGCACGCTATACTCATCCTTACACAAATTGCCATATTTACAGATGTATCTGTGAATGTGCACATATGAATGTGGGTTTTGCCTATATGTTATACAAAATGCCGTTTGTTGTTGTTGCTGTTCTTGTTTATTTGCTGTTGTTGTGATTGTTTGTTTTTCGTTTTCAGAAAAATAAGCCAAAGAAAGCAGACAAAGTGCCTGTGAAGAACGGAAACGGACCGGAAACTCAGTGACACAGTCTCACAATAATTCACGCACAAATTCACAATATATGTATAAACAAAAACACGAAAAAAAATAATGGCACATGAGTTTATTTTCAAATGCCAACATACAAACATATGCATGTATGTACGTTGTATGTATGTGAGGCATCAACCAGACAGACAACTGAAAAAAGTACAATACTAAATTGTACTTTGGGTTGATTTAGATTACAATTCTAAATCTTTTTTGTTGTTTTTCTTTTACTTTCTTCTATTTTTAATTTTAAGGTTTACTTGACAATAAACTATTTGTAAGGACACATTTTGAAGGACAAAGAATATTAAACATTTACAAGGATTCAATATTTTAAATACACAAAAATTGTTTTGAGGTCACTGGAAACTTTAAACAAACATTTTTTGATGTAAGGTAGGATGGCATAGTAGAATTTATTTAAAAAAATAAAGAAAAAAGTGCAACCATCATTCTAAAGTTCAGAAGCAAACTACCGAAATCTGTCGAAGACTAGGGCGTTCAATAATTATAATAATCAAATAATGATGAAGATGGAAATAGAGGAACACCTTATGAATCTGAAAGTATCAGTTATCGAGAATTTTCCCACAACAGATAATTTTCCGTAAGAGAACATACTTTTACTTCTTAACGTGTACAATATGCTCTCATGGCCTACCGGGGAATAACAATCTTGAAGCGGTGCGGAAGCTTAAGTTCGCAACTTTCTTCTTGACCAAGCAGTGTGCTTCAGGTGCATGCTCTGCACTTGAAGCTTACTGCCTGGGAAATAGAAGGTTGCGTACTACCAAAGGTTATTCCAGGTTTGGATCTCCTACCTCAAAAGAGATCACCTAACACCGGGGTGTCAAGCGACCTCGTGCCCATCGGTGTTCTCATGGTTTGCAGTTAGGGTACCAACTGTATTTGAACGGAGCCTCGTGTAAAACCTGGGCACCTCAACGAGTGCTTAGAGCCCTAGTCATGGTAATGGAGGGCTATGCCATGATTGTCCTCAACTCCCCCAGTAAACGTTTTCTTTATGGATAAAACTGAAACTAAAAAAAAAAAAACACAACAACAAAAACTGATCCACCCTCGATATCGACCCTTGCTACGACAACGGACAACGCCGCACCAAGTGCGACTATGGAACGACCGCAAATATCCTTGGCCGGGGACGAGACCCTGACGACCTCGACAATGGACAGGATTAGTTGAGACATCCTTATGCAGAGCAGGGAATTGCTCGATCTCCTGGGACAGAGAGAGACCCACAGATTGAGTTAGGAGAGTCCCCCCCTGGAACTGGGAAGACGAATCCCTTATGTCGGACGAAGATATGGATGTTACCGTAATCCCGTCTCGGACATCCCAGGAAGCGCTCTCCTCAGTTCAAGAGGGGGGGTCTCTAACCTCACTATAGTGAGTCCAACTCCCCTGGGGGATAATTCATCGGTCGGAACCACCATGTAGGAAGAAGTCGTGCTGGAGGAAGTGACACCCTCAACTACGACCTCGACCAACAAGAGCAGTAAAGCTATTCGTTCCCTAAAGATGTGATTTTTTAAAAGTATACTAAATTGTTTGTTTATAGTTACACCAGATGCTGTTATGGTGAAAGACTCATTTGCAGAACCGTGTAATAAGACAAACATATCCTCAATCGAAACAACCAATTTTTATGCTAGAAGGGTATATCGAGCCCTTCCCGCGAAAAAGGTGTAAGCGACAAAAAGCAAATTTTACAGGAGACGGTTTTTATTGAATAACTTTTGATCTAACCAAAATTTTTAATTAAGTTTTGGTATAGTTCCGTTACTAAATGCTATTTACTAAAAAAATAAGTAACTTGTGGAATATCTTCAATATAACGGTAATTAGTGTCGCTTACATCTTTTTCGCTGTCACGCAATCAGACTGTTACATTAAGAAGTGGTGGTTACATTAAAAATTTTTATTTGAAGCAAATCATTTTTAGAGTAATTCACATCTATAATTTAAAAACAAAGCAACTTACTTTAATAGCAGAAAATCGAAAAAATGTCGCCTACATCTTTTTCGCGGGAAGGGCTCGATATACACTTTGATACGAAAAATGTCTGTCTGGCTTGTGCGCACGATAACTCTCGAACAGTTCAACTGATTCGAACCAAATTTTGGGTATCGTAATATTTTGTCCAAACTTAGTTTAAGTTCGAAGATGGGTCATATCGGTCCACTCCTTCTGGTACCTCCCCCACAAAAGTACACAATTTTTCCCGAAAATGGTCTGAACGATAACTCTCGAAGGGAGCAATCGATTTGGTCAAAACTTTGCACATCGTATTATTCCTTCCAGATATAGATGTGGTTCGAATATGAACTATATCTATCCACTCCTTCGGGTAAATCCCACACAAAATTCGGATAAAGTGAAGTTTAAGGGCTCCTCTCGGATGGTTTTGCAATTTTTTTCAGTAAGTTTTGCTTGCGGCTCCCTTTATGACGGTACATTTTTTTTCTTGCGGAAGTCCATACTTCCTGAGATATTGGCCTAAGGCTCTAAGAAACCCTAACGGCACCAACCAAAATGGCAAATCCAAGATAACCCTCGCAGGGAATTTCTGATTGGTGCAGGCTTTACACATCGTATTATTTCATCCAGTCATGTATCACGTTGGAATACGGATTGTATCGGTCCACTCCTTCGAGTACCTCCCACACAAAATTCGGATAAAGTGAAGTTTAAGAGCTCCTCACGGATTGTTTTGAATTTTTTTTCAATAAGTTTTTTTGTGGCTCCCTTTACGACGGTACAATTTTTTGCCGAAGTAAGTCAATAATTCCTGAGATATTGGCCTAAAAGCTCTAAGAAACCCTGACGGCACCAACCAAAATGGCAAATCCGCAAGATAATCCTCGCAGGGAGTTTTTGATTGATGCAGGTTTTGCACATCGTATTATTTAATACAGTCCAGTATGGGATTGAAATATAGAATATATCGGTCCACTCCTTCGGGTACCTTCCACACAAAATTCTGATAAAGTGAAGTTTAGGAGCTCCTCTCGCAACGTTTTTACTCTTTTTCACTAGATTGTTGGAGCGGCCTTATTTACAATGGTATATTTTGTTCCGGAGTAAGTCAATACTTCCTAAGAGAATGGCCCAAAAGCTTCAAAACCCTGTCGGATAATGTGCAAGATAACTCTACAACTTTTTCAAAAATTTCTTTCAAACTTATTTTAACATAATTTAATATTTTGAGTCCTTTATGAGGAAGTTTGGTTGCCAAAAATGTTTGGTATATGTCAATGATTTGGTATAAGCCCACGTTACGGTACCTAAAGATTTTAAAGCAAACTCGTGATATAAAATCAATATATTTTATATACGGCATAATTATTGTGTTTGGTTTGGTTTTGTTGTTTTTTTCTTGGTCAGTGGCTGAGGGTATTTCTCCGTCAGCACAGCTGACTGATACGTCCTTACTTGCTATTAAAATGTATGTTATATCAATACACTATACTAAAAATAAAAATCTCAAAAATATACTTCTTTGATTTTCATTTGTTAATGTTTGTAGATGTTTTGGGGAAGGGCGGTTAGGCCAAAGCAAGGATATATGTATGTTGGAAATTGTTTTATTAGAACATTTTCTCTTCAACGAATACACAGTTTCAAGTTAACTAAACTCGGTTGGCAATAACTACCTAACACCTTCAAAATATCTTAAAATACAAACAAATAGGTTGGTAAATGTGCTTAGAACCTATGAAATATATCATGTCGGTCGGTATCGCTCAATGGGGAATATATCAAAACGGGAACAGATATTAACAATATTTTCTACAGATGTTCTCCATCTACCGAAACCACAATATTGGCGAAAAATTAGCCTAATACGTAAAAACGGTCGCCACCGATACGTGGGGGCTCTAGGAAACCGGGTCTATGTGGCCCATATTTATCCACATAGGACCCACAAATTTAAGAAACGTTTTTGGAAAATGTACCCTACGTCCTTTAAATTAATAGTTATGAGTAAAGTTCCGCTAAAGAGCCCATATTTTGCACTGTGCACCATCATTAACACAACAAGTAAGAATGGTATCGAATTTAAGCCATTTCGGTGTGATATTGAGGCCCCAAACTTCAAAACACCGAAAATCGGGGAGTACGTTCTATGGGGCCTATATGAAACGTTCATATGGAACGTTTAATACCTCAAATAAAGAAAAAATACCTAATTACAGCCATTTCGGTGGAATATTGAAGCCACAACCTTCAAAATATCGGAAATAGGGAGGTACCTTTCTATGGGGGCTATATGAAGGCGTGGACCAATATAGCCCATTTTCAATACCAAACATCCTAGGAATAATAGAAACTTCTATACCAATTTACAAAGCTCTATCTTAATAATTGCGAGCTGTATCTTGATTTCAACACACGGACGGAGAGACGGACATGTTTATATCGGCTTAGAATTTTACCCTGATCAAGAATATATGTATATTGGTTATAGGGTCTCCGATGAATATTTCGATATGTTACAAACGGAATGACAAATTTAATTATGCCCTCCATATTATGGTGCAGGGTATAAAAAACAACATTATTTGTGAAATAAGAAGGAGAATGGTGTTGACCAACAAATGCTGCTTTGAACTAACTTGGCAGTTTAAAAACAAATAAGAATAGTCTTAATTTCGGCCGTGCCGAACATTTTATGCCCTCCACCACGAACTGTATTGAAGTTAATCGGAACAATTAGTATCGTTTCGTTTATGAAAGTACTCAACACATCACCTTATTCCTTGAAAGAACAGGAAAGTTGCTCACCCACCTTAGGGGTGAACACAATAAATATGAGATAACTCGTAAGGTCCTCTACGTTTTGAAGACAACCTGAAGGACTCATAAAAGGCGACCTTAAAGGTTTTTTGTAGGTTATAGAGTCCTATATATAGCAGATCATCTTAAAAGCATTACTATAGATTGAGGACAATTTGAAGGTGCTCCCTGTTGTAAGAATCCTATCGGTCCTTCTGGAAGGGGTCTTCTACACATGTACAGAAAAGACTTCCTTAAAGAAGTCTTTGACCCCAAGGCTTCGACAACCTTATAACTTTGTAGAATGAGGTTATCTACACATGTACCGAAAATACTTTTTTAAGGAAGTCTTCTTCTTTAAAGAAGGCTTCTCAATGAGATGGTTTCTGTGGTCACTTTTATATGTGGGTATAAAAAGTTGTTGTTGAAGAAATTAATTAAAGATAACTTCAACTATATGAACGATAACGTGAACTATATTGGTCCATAGAAAGTTACCGCCTGATTTTGGGTATTTTGAAGGTTGCGGCCTCAATATCCAACGGAAATGGTTGAAAATTGGCACTTCTGGAACTGTCCCTCCCGATTTTCGGTATTTTGAAGATTTCAGCGTCATTATAAACCGAAGTGAATGAAATATGACATTATGTCTTTAATGGGCGTGTAAAACGTTCCAGGAGAGTTATCAGAATAGGTCTACGTTTCCATAAAGCCCCCCATTAAAGGGTACCTCTAAATTTTCGGTATCGGTCCATGTTTTGGTATAGCTCCCATATAACGGAACCTCCCGATTTCCGGTATGTTGCCGATTTTACCTATAATTGTGGACCGAACTACAGGTATAATTTAATATTTAAGATTACCAGTGGTCACAAAACATCTTCAGCAAAAATTATCAACATAAGTGTGTGTTTTGATATAACCGCCAATGGGGACTCCCCATATAAATATACCACCCGATTTTCGGTATTTTGAGGATATAAGCTACAATGTTTACCCAACCTTGCTGTAATTTGACATTTGAAGTTCTTAGCAGGCACAGCACTTCTCCATAGAAAAATTGTTTATATAAGTCCATGTTTCGAGGGGATTTTATCTAAATTTTTAACAGAACCAGCTTTTATTTGACATTTGAGGTTCTCAGTGGGAATGAAACTTCTTCACCAAAAAATCGTTAACATAGGTCCGTGTTTTGATATATAATGGTAACTACCGATTTTCGGTATTTCGAGGGTTTTAGCAGCATTATTTTATGAAACTATGCGTAATTTGTAGAGTTGGGCAATCTCGTTAAATTGAAGGATCCGGATCCCTATCTCGTTCAATGGACACCGGTAATTTTTTGATAAAACTGCGTATACATAATTTCACACGTTGGTTTTTATGATGTTACTCATTCGTCTTTGAATGAGGACAGTGATCCGCATCGTTGAATTGAACGAGATTGTCCAAAACTTTTCTACCACAAAGGTCACACTTTGATATAGAGTATAAGAGTACCACCAGCTTGAATACATTTTTTAGATTTAATTAGATAATTTAGAAGTTTGGGGTATCCGCTTTCGAAAAAGTTTTGCACCTAAAATTATGAACAGGAAAGGAAACAAATTATTAAATTTTTGTTAAGAAAATTTTATGGTTGACTTTTTACTCGTTCACATATCCTTTGGAACTATAACATCTATTACCAACCCTCGTCCCTGTTGACAATGTCAGTGCATAAAAATAAAAAAATGATACCACAATTTACACATTGTTACACAAATTGTTCGTAAAACATTTTGAATCTATATTTTTTGCTCTTCGTTGTACTAGAAATTTCACATTTTTTCAAGAGTTGAGAAAACACTCGACAAGTTTTGTCATGTTTGATGAAGCAGCAGTTAAAACTACCAGAACATGGACAACTATTAAACGAAACAGTTAACATGAGTAATGGCAGAAACAACAAGCAAGGCAACAAAGTAACGGAAATAACATATTTTGTTAATGAAAAAACAAAAACTGACATGTAATTGTTTGCAACTCGTGCCTGAAAGATGTCATTGTCATCGCCATTACCCATCAGTAATGCTCTTAACCATACTCATCAGAATCGTAGCATCACCAGCAATACGAGCAAAATTTAATGGTTGAACACTAAATTTAACTAAGAGGCCATTAGTGACGAACAACAGATGGACAATGTTGTGAACAACCTTTTTGCAGTTAATTGGTGGGAAGTGGGGGAGATGGGTCGTGGTGTTTGAGAACGCAACAGAATTCACCCACCAAATGAATGCTGGTAGCAATTAGTCAACTGAATTATCTATAGCAGTACAATGATGCTACTGGATACGTATGAATGATGGTCTGTGTCAATAACAAATTATCACTGACACTGCCTCTACATTTAAAACGAATTACAACGCTTCGCTTTTTAGGTCTTAACTTCAATAGACACTAAATGTTTGAGTAATTAAAATGCTATATGTATTTAAAGATTTTGATGACAGCCAAAAAATTTAAATTGTCAAAAGATTTGATTGGTAAATTAATGTTGTCATATACTGAAAACTTTTTTGGCCTAAACGTCAGGAATTGTAGCTTCCACTATGAAACAGCCGAAAATGTAAAATGACATATAGTTGAGATACTTATCGGGTGAATAGTATCTGGAATAGAACGGTTCACATACGTTTGATCATTAAGATTAAATAACGACCAGACATATCGGCTTCAACATGGTGAAACCCATGACTTATGATGGTTTCCCTTACCTCCCCTTGCGATAACCTGGGACATACCTTGCTGAAGAAAGTGAGTTAGCATTTGTCGCGCATTCGCCGCTAAGAATAATAAAAACTTAACTTTGGTTGCCGAATAAAGAAAACAAAAAACAACAATTAAGAAAAGTATCTGTCGGCCTTTTCAATAGAGATATACCTTCAGTCTCCCATATAATGAAAAGAATAATCCAGTTTTGGTTGTTTTTCCAAAACATTACTGTTTTGAAGAGCATTAGTATTCTGAACCTGTTATTTAGTACATTTAGTCTTAAATGTTTGAACTTTTGTGGTGAAGGTACTGGATGTTTGGAAGATCGATTGCGATGTGCAAAGTTGGGCCAAAATCGATGATCAGAGGTTGGGCAATCACTTCTTTGGGTAGTTGTCGTGTCCCCCAGGCACTTTAGTTGGTCACTGTGTTGTTTTAGAACTTTGGGACATTATGCCCGGAAAGATGGACTTGCCAACGAAAAGCATTATATCGCTATAAAGAGGCCCACTATAAGCACTTTCGGTAAACATTTCTAAACGATCCTCTAACAGCCTTTAAACTGCACCTAAGGGAAAATTTTGAACTTCTGTGTGTGAGGTACCCGAAGATGCTTTCCGATATAGATTTTTTTGGAACGTACATCAACGTTTGTAAGAAATTTGACGTTTTCAAATGTTTCGGCCAAATCAGGAGCTGAAGTCGTAACTTCTCGAGCTCATAAGTAATTTGAGTCAAATGCCAAATTACAGCTAGTTCGAACAAAAAATGCAGCTAAATTAATCAAAATACCTAAAATCCGGAGGTACCGCTATGTGGGGTTGGTATAGTCCCGATACATCCCATTTTCCAATTTGACCTGCCTATAGAAAAATACGTTCGGTTGCAAAAATATAGCGCTTTAGCTCAATTATTGCGGACGCTAGAGTGATTACAACAAACAGACAAGCGGACATGGCTAGATCGACTCAAAATCTTACGCTTATCACGAATTTATATATTTTATAGGGTCGCAAATGATTACTTCAATCAGTTACCAAAGAAAAATGCACGTTAATATACCCTCCATACTATGGTGGAGGGTATAATAAACTTTCTGCAATAGATACTCGAGAAAATATTCCAATTACTGATTTGGCACTGTTAAGAATTTGTATAATATAACTTACCAACCTGAGTGAAATTGTCTACACCAAATATTTTACATACCTGAAATAAAATAAAATGTCGCATTAATATAGTTTTTACTATACATATTTTTTGTGAATTTTTTGAAATTTTACAAATTTTCTTGGGCTCATTCTTTGTAAACTATTGCCTCGGGCTACAATCGCTGTACATATTACTTAAAAAAATCCAGTAAGGAAAGGATCAAAGTCGGGCGGGGCCGACTATATGATACCCTACACCACTGTGAATATGTAAAATATAAATCGGAGCTATATAAAAATCATAACCGATTTCGATACAATTTGGCACATTTATTTCCAGACCGAATTCTGTCACACATTCCAAAAATCATTGAAATCGGATTTACATAGCGTGTTTGGTGCAGCAAATACGCGAAATCGGTCGAAAATATATACAAGAGCTATATCAAAATCTGAACCGATTTCGATATAATTTGGCACATTTATTTCTAGACCGAATTCAGTCACACATTCCAAATTGCAGCGAAATATTTAGTGTGTTTGATAGAGAAAATACGTGAAATCGGCCGAAAATATATATGGGAGCTATATATAAATCTGAACCGATTTCGAAATAATTTGGCACACTTATTTCCAGACTAAATTGAGTCAAACATTCAAAATTTCATCAAAATCGGACGTATATAACGTGTTTGGTGCAGCAAATACGTGAAATCGGGCGAAAATATATATGGGAGTTATATCCAAATCTGAACCGATTTCGATATAATTTAGCACTTTTATTTCTAGACTGAATTCAGTCACACATTCCAAATTTCATCGAAATCGGACATATATAGCGTTTTTGGTACAGTAAATACGTGAAATCGGCAGAAAATATATATGGGAGCTATATCCAAATCTGAACCGATTTCGATATAATTTGGCAGACTTATTTCTAGGCCGAATTCAGTCAAACATTTCAATTTTCATCAAAATCGGACGTATATAGCGTGTTTGGTGCAGCAAATACGAGAAATCGGGCGAACATATATATGGGAGCTATATCCAAATCTGAACCGATTTCGATATAATTTGGCACATTTATTTTTAAACCGAATTCAGTCCCACATTCTAAATTTCATCGAAATCGGACATATATAGCGTGTGTGGTACAGAAAATACGTGAAATCGGCCGAAAATATATATGAGAGCTATATCCAAATCTGACCCGATTTCTATACAATTTGGCACACTTATTTGTAGACCGAATTCAGTCACACATTCAAAATTTAATCAAAATTGGACGTATATAGCGTGTTTGGTGCAGCAAATACGTGAAATCGGGCGAAAATATATATGGGAGCTATATCCAAATCTGAACCGATTTGCACCAAAGGCAATAGCGTTCTTCCTATGGCTAAAAAAGTTGTAGTCCCCAATTTTCAGCTGAATCGGACAAAAAATGCGACCTGTACGTTGCGAACAAAAATACATGGACAGGCGGACAGACAGACAGACGGACGGACATGCATAAATCGATTCAGAAAGTGATTATATGTATGTATATCCCCCAAAGGAACTATGGGTCTATTTCGTTTCCTTTTGTATGTTACATACAAATGCACAAAGACATAATACCCCTTACCACAGTGTGGTGTAGGGTATAAAAACTTCGAAAATGTAGAAAATTTGATATTTTCGGTCCAATACTAAGACAAAGACGCTATGCAAGACAATAGTTAAGAACTGTCTAGTACATCGCAGAAGCATTAAAACGCTTTTTCAAGCAGATTTTTCCTTGCTATAATGCACATTTTTCGTGAATATATTGATAAATGAACAACATTTTTATTTTCACAAGGCGAAAACTGCCTGAAAGAGCGTTTCAATGCTTCTGCGATGTACTAGAGAGTTCTTAACTATTGTCTTGCCTACATTTTTTGTCTTGGTATTGGATCGAAAATCTCAAATTTTCTTGAAAATTTAAAATGTTGTGTAGCGATACGTAAATCTATTATAAGGGGTTATGGCCACTTATTGAGCATCAAAAATCATTTTTACAAGAAATCTTCCCAACTTTTTAGACAATTTTTCATCTGAAAGGTCACACCTTGAGCAAACCTTTTGATGTCTTTATGTCGAAAAATCTTGAATAGTATTGAGACAAATGCTAGCCCACAAAACACTGTTTTTACTAAAGCACTTTGCGGTGCCCATTGCAGTTCGCAAAAATCGATCGGCATATATTTTTGTGGGCTCATTAAGAACCTAATCACCTTGTCTTTTAGCGAATCGGAGTTAAAAATATCAATTTAAACTAAAAGATGTGAACTATTAAAATCTAAATTTTGATTTTGACGAAAAAATTATATTGTTCGGCCTCCATCATCAGTTTTTAAAGTCTCTCGGTTAAACACAAGATTTATGTGTATAATAATCCCAAAAAACATATGGGGATCTGAGCATTCGTTTTCGAGCAACAGTGGGCACCGTTTTCGCAAGTGGCACTTCGAGGAAAACACGATTTTAGTTTCTATGCTACATACAAAACAAAATAAATGATTCCCTTCCAACGCTCATATCTCAGTCAATTTTTGTCCGATCGACTCGAAATTTTTTGCAGCATATTCCATTCTACATTTACTTTAAAATGAACCAATAAAATAAATATCAATTCTTTAAAATTTGCAAGTGGCTATAACCCCTTAAAGGTTGTTTTTAGTTGATTTTATATGATTAGCAGACCCCGGTCCGCGTTGTTGGCCCGTCATAATAAATTTTAATCGCAACTTTTTATGCGCTTTATGCTTGTCAATTCAAAAATAGGTATTTTCTACCTCAGTTCTTCCGTTGAACCTCACCATTTAATGCAATTTTTAAATATATCGTTTTTCTTGATCGGGGGCGAAACCGCCGTTGTCTCGAAAATTAATTTGCAAGCCAACGCACTCATAAGTTTAGCAAATATAGTGATTATAAAACAATAGGCTCCCGAAATTCGTTTACAAATATATTGCATTTTGGACGAAATTAGGTTCAATAGTTTTGGAAAAATAATGTACATATTGAAAAGAGTAGGCGTTGTCATCAGTTTTCAAGATATGACATATTTATAAAAGTGGGCGTGATCCGGCATTTTGGCTCCAAATATGTACCTAGGGTACACACAACCCCATTGCCTTCCTTAATTTATGCTGAAACCGATATAATCATAAGTTTGGCTTATAAATATAGTTTTTAAAAGAAAGGAAAAGAAAGCAACACCAAATATTGAGCTTTTACTGCAAATTTTATGAAAATCGTTGGAGACATAACATTTAAAACAGGAGTAATACATTGTAGATTAATTCGAAAAATTTTAAACCGATACATGTGCAATGTTTGCAAATATAGAGTTTTTTTTAAATATTGCATAGGGGAGGATTTTAATAGGATATGTAGCCTGTTTTGGGGGAAATCGGTTCAGTAGTTTTTGCAGAAAAACTTTAAATTGCAAATTTAAATTGAAAAAGTGGGCACGGTAACATTTTCTTTCATAAAAACTAAGTTGGAATATGACGGTATTTGATTTTTATTCATAAATATATGGCGTTTTTTTTTTTAAATATTCAAGAAAATATGCATCCTATATCCACCTGTACATTCCCTGACAATTTCAGGAAAATCAGTTCAGTAGTTTTTGTTATCTGTGAATTAATAGATTTCATAAACTTTCATTATACCCTACTCCACACTGTAGGTATTATAAGTTTGTATTTCCGAAAATTCATGTAACACCGCGAAATACTAATCGTATATGTGGTATACCAAAGTTCATATCTCTACGAGATAAAGCGATTTTGATATGCATGTCCGTCCGTCTATTAAAAATTTTACACTACAGACCGCAATTATGGACCATTTCTCACGAAATTTTGTACGGAGGTCGGGTTCAGACCAGAATAGACCCTTAGAGTTTTTGGCCATTATCGTGAAATCTTTAGGGGGTGAAATGGACCAAAAACAAAATGTATTAAATTTTTTAGCGGCTCTGTACGTCGCAATGGTAGTCTGATCGGTTTGCGACAGAGAAGTAGCTTGCAATTTAACTTGTTGATCAGATAATATTTAGCAGGTTAAATGGTACTGAAATTGTATGTGAAAATTGGTATACTTTTTAGTGAAATGACTATATCTTTATTCATGGAAACTATGTTAAACCCATGTAAGTTCTAATTAGAAGAGGAACTCTTGAACTTTCCATTGATACTAATTATGTTGATGTACGTGGCCACATAACAGAGTATATCACTGAGAAACATTTTTAAGGTAATCTTGTGCAAACAATTCGAACTAAGGATTTTTTGAAAGTACAGACCCAAACGACAAAAAACCCTAGTTGGGTTTCGTTGTGTCAGATCCAGCTCGGATTTTATAGCCCCATCTAAACATGGTTAAATATTGATTTTTTTTAAAGTAATTCGGGGCTATATCTCTGAAACCAATGCAAATCTTCTTCTGACCTCTGAAGCAAATTTGTAGATAAGAACAAGAATAAAATATTTGAAGAAATTATGAACACGAAAAACTACATTTATTGCCTTAAATTTCAAAATATATCTCAAAATTCCATAATTTATATACATTTCGCACCATATCTCCAAAACTGTTAATTTTTCTTGATGTTTTCTTTCGAAAAATTGTTCGCTAGGATATAATACACAACTCTTCGGAACGTGCCATTGTTGTAAAATGCATTCATCACGTCGTCTTCAGCATATTTTTCAAGGAAGATTTAATAAGTATGTATGTCAAAAATGTGGTGAAAACAGAAATGTGAGAATAAACTGTTGGTGTGAACTGTGTTTGAAATAGGTGTTGTAAAAGATATGATGCAAAATACCGCTGAAACAACATGAAATAAGCATTTAAGAGTTTCAAAATATTTTGAAGAATTGCTGAGAACATTATTTGGATGATTTTTGCAAAAGGTTACTTGGTTCAACTCCCAATAGTTTAGCTGATACCAACCAGAATTCCAGAAACTATGTAAAATTTTCTCTATTATATCGATTGATGCCCTATATGAAGTTTTTCTTAGGTGGTCTGTTCAATAGATAAGTTCTACTAGTTTAGGGCCACAATATTGCTAAAGACAGCAAGGCCAAATTCCTATTCCTTTCTGAGATAAAGGCCTGATAAATGGAAAAAATGTGATATTAGCCCGGTTTAGATGCGGCCATAAAATACGAACTGGATCTGACAGGACAAAACCCTACTGGGGTTTTTGTAGTCTAAATATGTACTATCAAAAAATGCACACTAGAAGTTGTTTGCATTTTCAGTGTTGCATAGTGTTTTCAGTGTTGCATAGTGTATACAAAGATCCCTCAGTTTTAATTGTGGGTATTGTAACCCTAATCACGCTAGAGGTCGCAGTTATAGTTCAATACTGACAAATGCTTTACACGAGGTAATCTTTTTGGTCAAGTATAGTGCCAATAATTGTTGATAATGATCGGATAGTATTTAGCGTGTACAATTGACCATAACTTTTGTGGAAAATATCCAAATATAATTTTTGATCAGTAATTTAAATTCTGGTGGCATATTCGGACAACTTACGAAAACTTAACTTGACCTCTCACTTGAAGCAAATTACATCAATGTAGCAGTTGGATAGACGAACCATTGCCTCACACCACGGTGCGCCTGAACCAACATTAAATGGAAGGTGCTTACACCTGAGCATTCTGATGAGAAAAATAAAAAAAAAAACAAAAAAAGTTCATTTTTAGGTTTTAAGGTTTTCGCGATTTTGCTTGGAAACCATAAGTCCTATTGAAATGGGATTAGAGCAAATATTGTTCTCTATAAGATTGACTTTATTATATTTTCGTAAGTTTTACCATTTTTGAGATATAGAAGTTGAAATTGGGAAAATGCACTAACTGTATCACCTCCTTATAAAATAATGTGATGTAAGGTGCGCCCTAACAAACTTTAAATAAAAACCGCTTACACCTGTGAAGTTTTTGCAGAATCAGAAACAGCAAAGTTCATATATGAGAAAAATCCAAAAACAAGAAAAAATCGCTGGAGGGATTTTTAAATAAATTGCTGTCAAAGTTCACGTTTTTATACGAAGGGATTTTTAAATAAATCGGTCACCTTCTTTAGATTTTCAGCATTTTGCAAGGAAACCGAATCAAGGCCTGTCAAAATGGGACTAAAGAAACTGTTATTGATAATTTTCACTGCTACAACATTTTCTTTTGTCCCATTTCAATAGGACTTGCGGTTTCCAAGCAAAATGCTGAAAACCTAAAAAAAACTAAAAATGTTACCTTTGACCCCGATTTATTAAAAAATCTATTCGTCGATTTTTTTTCTTTTTCTCATCTATGAACATTTTAGTTTCAGAATCCGCAAAAACTTCCTAGGTTTAAGCACGTTCCGCTTAATGATGGTTCAGGCGCACCTTGACATATTAGTGTGTTTTCCTTTATAGTTTTGGTTTGTTTCTAAAGAATTACGTTTACCTTCCATCCAAAAAAATTCGCAACCAAGATAGAAAAGTATTAAAAACATGAAAGAGGAATTCCCAGATTTTTTTTAATTGATGCAAATTATGATGCTGTACGGGGTTTTTGAAGTTTTTATACTACCTTTGATTAGAAGTGAAGTAAAACCTCCAAATGGTGATAAGTTTCATTGATAGTCACAAAAATTATTTCTAAATACGTTTTGTATTTTTCTTAATACAAATGTTTAATTTTTTGAAGAAATATGTATGTATATGTAGCCAAGATGGTCCATTACGAAAAAATGAAAATGATATATA
This sequence comes from Musca autumnalis, assembly GCF_047663935.1. Classification (NCBI taxonomy): domain Eukaryota; kingdom Metazoa; phylum Arthropoda; class Insecta; order Diptera; family Muscidae; genus Musca; species Musca autumnalis. The sequence goes on from NW_027411644.1 coordinate 190,219,527, forward strand.
ACTTGTCGCGGTCATACGTACATATATTCTCAATCAATAAATAAATTCCCGAAAACTAATGCCCTCTCTTACTTGTTTTATTTATTATGGCTTTCCCCTTTAAGAACAGGAAAGCAACAATGTTTTTCTATAGTTTCTTGCTTTTTCCTTTCCCTCTTATCATGTGACAATACCGTGAAATTTATAACTTTTTCTTTGAAACAAGATAACTTTATTCATTTCAACACATAAAAAACAAGAACAAAAATGTGCTCAGTGGATAAATTTTATATTGGAAATTTTATACAATATACATGAGTATGTTAGATACACATTTCTACATATTTATATAACTTTTATTTTTAAAACAAATTTCCAACACATGTCTCGTTAACTTTTATTTCACGCTGTCACTAACTCTTATACCAATTCATGTGAAAACCATTTACTTATTCACTTAGTTACATTTGCAGTAACTACTTCGTTATATTGTCGTTAAAATAAAAACAAAAATTTAAACTTTTATTTTCTCATACACTCAACGAAAAATTACACTGTGAAACAAAAGTACAAGAGAAATTCTAAAGTAGTGAAACTGGATACAATTTAAACTTAAACTTAGTTGGAATACAGATTATTGTAATTATTTTGAGGGCGCTGCAGAGAATTTTAGGTTCCAATAATAATGTTTACGTTCCACCTGTCAGGTGGTGCAAAATCTATCTCATTTGGGAATTATTACTTTCGAGAGTTACTGTGCCGCCTAGCCATTTTAGTTGCTCATGTATATCATTGTTATCATTGTTTTAAGAAAATTGCAAGACAATCCTCAAACAGCTTTGTGAGGGAGGTACCGAAAAAGTTGTCCTATATAGTATCGATGTGAAGCGCACACCAGCCATTTTTGTTGGTCAACATATGCTTTTGATGCTTTTCATGCAGTACTTTCGGTACAATTTTCAAAACGGTTGCCGAGAATGGCACTCGAAGGTGTTGTCTTGCAATTTCATGTAATTTTGGAAGAAAGTTTCAGCTATATAGACTATTTAATTCGTAAGTAATCACGCTTATCGGAAACATTAGTTGGTCTTGCAGAACTTTTAGGGCTTCCTACGCACCATTATAGAGGAAATTTAGACCGATATTGTATATGTTCGAACTCAACACATTTCGTACTTGGTGTTCGATTTTTCGAACAGTAAAATAACTTTTTTCAAATATTTATTGATAAAAAAGGTAAAACTTTAAACAAGTTTTAGTATAAACATTAAGCCACATCTGTCAGCAAATAAAAATATGATTCCCTTGAAAACTCTCCTCGGTGGTAGGGGTACATTTTTGAGAACTATATTTTTGGATACTTTTAAAATTAATTTTAAAAAATTATAAAAAAATGAAATTTAAAAAGTAATCATGGGGAATTATTGCCAATATATGTAACCGTTTCACAAAATATAAAGGACATGATTTACATGCCCAAGCACGTCTTTGCATACACTGCCGCTCATTTTAATAGAATCCCCCACCCTTGCAAAAATTTTTTCAACCTCCATTTTTTAGAATTATATAAGATATGCATTCAAATCCAATTATACAAGGAAAACAAAATAAAGTCCAAAATTGAAGTAAAAAATTTGGCTCATTTGAATAGTACCCCCCTTTAAAACTTGGGAATACAGGACGATTGTATTAGACTAGATGCATATTCACTCTATATTGAAAAGGAAGTACTTTAAGTAATATTCAGTAAAAGTATATCCCTCCTGATTAAGGATACACCGGTATATCCTGCTTTGGCAAGGATTCCTTAAATAATCAGGTGTAATGCCTAACAAAGCTTGCCTTTTTCATTCAACAACACGGTGCTTTTGAAACAAATTTAAATGGAAGGTGTTTGCACCTGGGAAGTTTTTGCGGATTCTGAAACTACAATGTTCATAGATGAGGAAAATCAAAACAAAAACAAAAACAGCCGGAGCGCTTTTTAAATAAATCGCGATTCAGGTTGACGTTTTTATGCGTTGTTTATGTTTTCACGATTTTCTTGGAAACCGCAGAAAATCTTAAAGCTGTGGAAATTCTCTACAAGACTGGCTTATGTAACTTTTCCTAGGTTGTACCATGTTTTAGATATATAAGTTTAAGTTGGGAATTTGCAGTCCTGGCATTGTTTTATAAGAGGGCGATACAGAATTGAATAGAATTTGAATTGTCCCAATTTGAACTTCTAGATCTCAAAAACGGTAAAACCGACGAGAATACCATAAAGATCAGTCTTGTAGAAAATTTTCATAGCTACAACATTTTTTTTATTCCCATTTTGATAGGACTTGCGGTTTCCAAGCAAAATCGCAAAAACCTTAACAACCCCTAAACTGTAAACTTCAATCGCGATTTATTTAAAAAGCGCTCCGGCGATTTTTTTTCTTTTTCTCATCTGCAAATCTGCAAAAACTTCCCTGGTGCAAGCACCCTCCATTTAAATTTGCTTCAAGAGCACCGTGACAAATTTATTTTTGGAAGCATACTGTCTCCTTCACTAGTATATTTTACGCATAAATCATTCCCATACATTTCAGAGAATATTTACCACTGTAGATTATGACGGCTTTTCAAAAATTCAAGTTTTGATGACTTGAAGTTTGTACACTTGTTTATAAAATCGTGATGAAATTGCCACTCGGGATATCCGAAAATGCTTCTCACTACTTTTAAATGCCTGTTTTAGAACTCCTTTGTGAATTGTCGTACGCATTTAGGGTGAAAGAAATTGCCGCTCAAGTCCTTTATAATTAGTAATGCGTTCCAGCACCATAAAAACACATTCATCGATACAGAAACAATTTAGAAGATGGTCTTCAATTCGATAGACTCGAAAACAATAGTTATATAGTTATGCATTTGTTTACTTAATGCGGAGAGTTCTTAATAATTATGAAGGACTTGGGCGTAAATTTCTTTCACCCTAAATGCGCACAACAATTTACAAAGGAGTTCTAAAACAGGCATTCCCAGTAGTGAGAAGCATTTTCGGGGAATAGTGCTGTAGGCCCAAAAAATACTGGTATTGAGTCTTCAACCATTTTTTCATTCAAAAATGATACACATATAGGGAAAACAAAAAATCGGAGTTTTGAGTAGATTTTCGACATCAATGGGTCCTAATTACACAAAAAAAGTATTTTTTCTTAAAAAATAAATAAAAAAATTTTCTCGGAACGAAATGTGTTAAACTAAGTTTGGACAAAATATCACAATAACCAAATTTATATCCAATCAGTTGAACTGTTCGAGAGCTATGCTGGTGTCCAGCCATCCAGACAGGGTGATAGAGAGACGAACGGTCATGGCTGAATATGGCATATAACACATCGAACTTTTCGTCGACAGCACGACGTACATTTGTCTGTTGAAATTAAGACTCTGCTCACAACATTTAAGATAGAGCTTACTATTTTAGAGCAGATGTTTTCATTTCTCCTAGCATGTTAGGTACTGAAAGTGGACTATACCGGTCCACACTTTAATATAGCCCCCAGTACCTCCCAATAATGTTATTTTGATGGGTTTTCTCATCATCTCGCCGAAATAGCTGAAATTTGGTTTTGGGGCTTCTTTAAGGTAACACTTTCTCGCAGAGTATGATCGGTACAGGAACACGTTTTGATCCCAAAAAGAAAATATATTTTTGATCAGGATAAAATTCTGGGTCGATATAGCAATGTTCGGCTGTTCGTCTGTTGTAATCATTCTAGTGTCCAAAATAGTTGGGCTAGAACGCTATATTTGTGCACCCGAGTGTCCTTTTTCTATTGGCAGGAATGTGGGCTATATCGGCTTAGGTTTTCCATAGCTCCCATATAACAATACCTCCCGTTTTCATTATTTTGGGGATTTTAGCTACAATTTCTACAATTTGTTTAAGTTACCTGCAGTCACGAAACTTCTATACCAAAAATGTTGAACATAGGTTCATATTTAGGTATAAACGGTACCTCCCGATATTTTTAGGATTTGATCTACAGTTTTTGACCAAACAACCAGTTATTTGACATTTCGTCGGTGTCATGCTTAAATGTTCCATACGCCATTTTTGACTTTTTGAGATACAGGTGGTTTCTAGGGTTTTCCGGTATGCTCTTTCTGAATTTCTAGTCGTCTTTCTCCTATCTGCTCTAGTTTCCGAGATATCCACGCCTCGACGGGTAAGCATAAACTTTTTTTCAGTTATGAAATTAATATTTTAAAAACTTACAAGTTTAAAAACACATTTTAAAAATCAGAATTTTAATTTTCGATTTAGATGTATTTAATTTATTGAGGCAAATATGGACATTTTTTTTGTCACTTTGTTCCATGTGATTTACAATATTTCACATTTGTGTCATAAGTGCGGATATGGAACAAATCGACAAAAAATCTTTTTTTTAAATATCTATAACTTTTATATTCCAATACATATTCCTCTAAATTTTTGCAAATATGTTCTATATATTATTATTATTATTATTATTATTATTATTATTATTATTATTATTATTATTATTATTATTATTATTATTATTATTATTATTATTATTATTATTATTATTATTATTATTATTATTATTATTATTATTATTATTATTATTATTATTATTATTATTATTATTATTATTAATATTCCAAGTCAAATATATAAATAGTTGCTTTTGTCAGCTCCACACAGTTGTCAGCTCCAAAACATTAAAATGCGATTATCTCAAAATGGGCAAATAGCGTATGGAACACTTAAGCATGACACCGACGATTTGAGATTCATAGTGGCCACAAAACTTCTTCACTAAAAATTGTCACCATAGGTCTATGTTTTTGAAAGCCCCCTTATAAGGGTACCTTCCGATTTTCGGTATTTTGAGAATTTTAGCTACAATTACAAGCCGAAATAGCTGTAATTTGAGAGTTGAGATTCCCAGTGGTGACAACATTTCTCCACCAACATTTGTCAACATAGGTCGACACTTTGATTTAGGTACATTCACTGATCTTATTTGGACATTTGGTCATAAAATATAGCCGCCCAAATTTGTGGACAGAAGGAAAACTAATAATTCCCTTTAATAGTTTTTTACTTGTTGTATTAAAAACACATTAGGACGGTTGCTTTATATTTGATCAGATACAGATATTTCAAAACAAATTAGTCTACTCTCCTCCTTTGGTGTATTTCAAAAAATGTACTTAATTATACTGCAGTTTGACCTTGTGAATGAGAATTTTTTAAATTATAACTTTTAAAACATGCACCTATCCTGCACTTGCGACAAGAACAAATCACTTTTCAAATTTCTCATTCACATCACACAAGTTTCAGAACTCGCATTAATAAGTATTCCAAATAAAACTACAAACAAAACAAACATAACTGGGTCATTCAAACGATCTGAGATTTCCCAACTCATTGTCTCTTTGCTTCTTCATTGAAAAAAGAGGAAATTGTTAACACAACAAAAAAACTTTAATTAACATTTTTGCTTCGAGTATAGCCAAAAGAGTACTCCACAACATCGTATTGTTGACTTGCCACACAATTGTATATGTGGGACAGCGACGTAGGACATACCAACAACAACAACATGTACATATGTACACACAAACGTACAAAAACATATACACATGAGGGTCCCACAATTTTATACACTCCAAGTCCTCTCCGTTTACATTTGAACAAAATCCTAGTTTTATTAAGCATCGCAATTTAGGCCTCGTTGACTTTATGTTATTATTTTGTTTATATGCCTGTGTATGAGTTCCGGGGCTATTACAACATACATTTGTTTATTTGAGTGGGTGGGTGAGGGGATGGGAGAAAAGATGTGGGCATGCAGACTGGGTGTAAGTGTTTGTGTAAAAACGTGTGAATACATTGTCTATGCATTTGTGGATATGGTTATGTCTCTAATTTATTTATTTACATATATTTTTGCATGTGTGTGTGCAAACGTTTTCCAAAGTTTTTGTTGTTGTGTTTTGTTTCATTTATTTAGTATTTGTGTTGTTTTTATCCTCTGGTAATTCCTTTAGGATTAAATTATATATGAGTGTCCTTGCTTGAATGTTTAGTGGCAATCGTTATGTACTTTAAGCTACCTATTTTACCTCCCTCTGTCTTTCCTTATTTGTGTCAGTTTTTGTTTTTCTTTTTGTCGTCACCAGCAGCATTAACCACTTACAGGCCTATACTCATACCATGATTATCGTTCATTGGCCCATGTCTTTGTAGGTCGCATAAAAGCGGAAACGAAATTCGTTTCATTTGGATTTGTTAGGCGTTTCTTGAGGGTTGCCATTTTGTTTATTATTGCAAGTCTTATGTTAATGTTTAATTTTAACAAATCGGTGTTTCAGGTTTGCAGTCAGGGCGCCGACTGTATTGGAACGGAGCCTCGTTGATACCTCAGCGAGTAGCTAGCTAGCTTAGTAGTCCGCGTCCTAATCATTAGACAGCGGAATTTTATGCAACCCCTATTTTTGGTCCGATTCATGTCAAATTTTGGGACTGGGCATATTTTTGGCTTCTGATTACATTGCAATCGAAACATATGACATATGCAAAATTATGCAAAATGCATAAATTTTTGCATATGCAAAATTTATGCATTTTACATATTTTCTTATGCAAAAAACAAGTAAGAGCAGGCTATAGTCGGACAGGGCCGACCATGTGATACCCTATACCACTATAGATTTGCAATATCTTTCCTCCATGGATAAATATAACCTGTACATTACAAATTTTACCAATTTTCACACAAAAGTTTTGGTCCATTTAACCCGCTAAATATTATCCGATATTCATGTTGCTTTTCACACGCCTTCTCCATCATAAACTTAACTTTTGTGTAAAATTTCGCGGCGATCGAACTATTATTGCGACCTACAGAGCGGCTACAAAATCGACCAAAAATTTTGTTTTTGGTCCATTTCATCCCTTTAATATTTCACGATCATCGCCAAAAACTAATCAGTTCTATTCTGGTACAACCCCGACCTTCATACTAAATTTCGTGACAATCGGTCCATAATTGCGGCCTGTAGCTTGATTACAATTTTTAATGGACGGACAGACGGACGGACGGACGGACGGACACACATAGCTAAATCGCTTTATCTCGTCGAGATATGAAGTTTGGTATACCACATGAGGGGTCTACGACGAATATTTCGCGGCGTTACATGAATTTTTGGGAAAACAAACTTATTATACCCTTTTCCACATTGTGGTATAGGGTATAATAATTCAATAATAGGTACAAAAATGTCTATGTGTACAATTTTTCTGTTTAAAATTCTCTTCAGAAAAGTCAATAAAATAGAGAAATGTATAGCCACAACCTTCAAAATACCGAAAATCGGGAGGAATCGTTCTATGGGGGCTATATTAAGGCCTGAACCTAAGCCGACAAATTTTAGGTGGAAAGTTTTATACCCCCAACGAAGACTTAATACCGAATTTCACCTATTTTGGGGGGATTGAGGGCACATCCTTCAAAATACCAGAAATCGGGAGGTACCGTTCTATGGGGGTTATACGAAGACGTGGACCAATACCGATAAATTTCAGTTGGAAAGTTTTATACCCCCAACGAAGACTTAATACCGAATTTCAGCCATTTCGGGTGGATATTGAGGGCACATCCTTCAAAAATACCAGAAATGCTGAGGTTCTATGGGGGCTATATGAAGATGTGGACCTACACCGACAAATTTCAGGTGGAAAGTTTTATACCCACAACGAAGACAAAATGCCAACTTTCAGTCATTGCGGTAGGATATTGGGGCCACAACCTTAAAAATACTGAAAATCGGGAGGTACCATTCTATGGGGGCTATATGAAGACGTAGACCTATGCCGACAAATTTCAGGTGGAGTGTTTTATACCCCCAACGAAGACTAAATACCAATTTTCAGTCATTTCGGTGGGATATTGAGGCTACAACTTTCAAAATACCGAATATCGGTAGGTACCGTTCTATGGGGCCTATATGAAGACGTGGAGCTATGCGGACAGATTTCAGTTGTAAAGTTACATACCCCTAACGAAGACTTAATACCAAATTTCAGCCATTTTGGTGGGATATTTAGACCACAAATCCTTGAATATATTTTTGCATATGGTTTTGCGTATGCTCTTTTTATGCAGATATGTACAAATATGTCAAAATATGCACGATATGTAGAATATGCAAAATATGCAAAAAATTCTGGGCCTAATTCGTTTTATTTTGTAATAAAAAGAGTTCCTGTCTAATCAGATTTTATCTACGACCATCCTAACCATATATGCATTTGCATAGGATTCCGCTGTCTACTAATCATGCTATGCCATGACCGTCCTCATACAAAAATAGAAACAAAAAACACTCAACACAAATTAAAGCGTTCTTGATAAACGCCACTGGTACGACCACGGACAACGCTGCAGCTGGTGCATAACAGAACTTCGGGCGGGAACGAAAAATCTTGAAGGCTCGGGAGATTGTGTTTATTGTGAAGAACTGGACATAAGGCGATTGTACGTGGATAGCCAGGCTGCTCTTAATGCGTTAGGATCGTTTTTAAAGCTAAGACTGTTCAAAGTTGTAAGTCTATATAACTTGTAACATACCACTTTAATGTTGGGAAAAGTGGGATAGTTGATGAACTGGCAAGGCGGGGCTCAAAGACTTCAGGCCTTCGGGTGGAGGACTGCGTCTAGCCATTCCTATGCGTCATCTTCAGCAAACTCGTAAGTTCTACACAGAGAGAACTTTAAGGATTCGGCAAAACGTACGTGATTGTAAGATATAGAAAACAATCTAGTCGGAAACCTAAGGGCGTAGAACAGCTTCACAAAATATCTCCCGCAGTCATGTTAGGAGAAATCTGCATGATCTACAGAGAGAGAGAGGTCCAATGGTGTAAACTGAAACATTTAGATCAACGAGCTTCTCAGACAGGATTCAATAGCAGACAGTTCAATAAAATTCATTCACTGTGCTAGGTACCCGACCGATAATAGTAGCTGGTATCGATTCCGATCATTTGCGATGTACCCTTCATAATTTAGCGACAAAACTGTTATACGAAATCTGAATTCACAAACCCAAATATTACCATGGTATGACATACGAGTACATTGGTGCATCGTGCGTCGAATACCTCAAATTGGCTAAAAAATATATATATAGGAGATATATCCAAATCTTGAATGATTTCAATATAAATGACAAACTTATTTCTAGACCACATTCTGTCACATTTTCCAAATCTTATCAACATTTTAGGGTAATAGCGTGCATTCAATAACCCAAATCGGACCAAAATATATGCGAGAGCTATATCCAAAATCTTAACCGATTTCAGTATAAATTGGCAAAATTATTTCTAGGCCGAATTCCGCCACACAATCAATATTTCATCGAAATTGGACTTTTTCAGAGCGCCTTCAAGCATTTAAATTTTTTTGTTTAGTCATTCAGAGCTACAGATTGTTCCTCGAAATCTTCCCCGGAAAATTCGAATCCGTTAGTCATTGTAACCCATTACAAAGTAATGTAAATAAAAATAACTACTTATATTACTCTTTAGCATGTGATGAATACGGCAGCTGAGAGAGTGGGTGTCCGACTACAAATCCTAGAGTTATGTGTTCAACGCTCACCGTCGGAACGCACATGTTCTGTTAACAAAACAAATAACAGTTTGTGGTGCACATGGAAGCTTTTAAACAACCGTTAATGTTCGTACGCGTAGCACAGCTCGCATGATCAAACCCAGCAGAGATCAAAACAACTTCCACCTCAACTGTTCTAAAAACAGAACATATGTTTTTAGCTTATTTTTCAGCTTCTTATGGCCATAGAACAACTAGTTATTCAGTACGACATACCCTTTGTTAAAATAATGGGTTAGTAGGAGTTTTGTAAGTAGTTACGACTACCAAAAAGTATTCTTAAAACTAATTATTTGGTACCGTACGTTTTGGGAAAAAGTTTTGTAGCCCCAAGGAAGACAAAATACAAAATTTCGGTGTGATATCATTATTAAAACCTATGCCGAATAATAAAGTTGTCTCCAGAATATTGCGGGCTGTATCTTGATTTCAGCAGACATTTTTATATAGACTTGATGGAATGACAAATTTTATTATACCATAAAAGTTTTCCCCCGAAAAATTATAGTCCACGCTTTGGAATAGACCAAATATAATGTTACCACCCGTTTTTACAGATTTTTTCGCATCGAGGAAAAAATCGAGAACCAACGTGGTGCAATGGTAAGCACATTCGTCTTGTACACTATATAACCAGGTTCGACTCGCAGGCCAGGAAATGGCAAATGTGGGTTGCAGCTATCTAAAAGTTCTCTACAAGTGCTGTTGTAAGACGCGCCGTTCGGACTCGGCTATAAAAACTAGGTCCCATATCATTGAGCCAATATGAAGGGGCGTGCACTCATTGATATGGGCGAAGCCTCCTTTGTCCCTTCAGAGTTGTTTGTAAGAATATTTGTATGTAAGTAGTATGTAAATTTGGACATTCTTAAGCCTTGTTATGTCCAATAAAAACAAAGTGGCAACTCTGTATCAATGTTATTGTTACTTCTCAACACACATTTTCTTGACGTTGTTCTTTGCCAGAAGATGACAATGTCGACAACGACTGCGACAATAATGGTGTTGCCTCAGCTTTGCTGGTGTTCATCTTGTTGCTGCTGTTCTTCGTCTTGTTGTTATTTTATCTATTGAGACTACATCCTTAAATCGCAGTACAATATGTTTGCTGGCTTTCTTTGTCTTTAATGTGCGAATGGCTGGCTGATGCCTGGGCTGACAAAGCTTTAGCTTACATTTTCCTTTATAGTGTTTGAGGCCATGTTTCCGCTTGAAAACAATGTCTATTGTTCTTGTATTTTGATTAGTATCTTAAGTTTGTTTTCTTCTGGAACAATTGTTTTACCATTTTTTTCTATTTCTATTATTTTAGCAATTGCTGTTTTTGTTGCTTTGTCTGATTTAACCAGTATACAAATTATGCATGAACATATGGGCCATGTTGTGTAAAATGTCCCATGATGGCACTTCAGAAATATATGAAGCAGAACGAAAAAAATGGCGAAAAGAATGGAAAATAGTTATGACCAGAACCAGGTCAATTTGCAGACAATGAAGTTGATGCGCTTGTGAATGTTCATCAAATTGCAAAGAATTCCTTTGTGTGCCAACAAACAGACAACAGGTGCAGATGTGATATGTGGGACATTAGGATGGGAAAACAATTTAAATGGAACATTTGTAAATGATTTTGTTAAAATATGGAAACAATTAAGGAAGACATTAGTTTTCCAAGTTTTGTGTGTACAAAATGAATCGGTCAGGTTCCGCAAAAGGATAAGGATCCAAAATACATAGATAGCATTAAGAGGAGTGGCGCTTGTGGGCTAACAGTGAACTAGAGACTCTGGATCTTCTATCAGGGGTTCACATCACCGCTTCAATGAACGATTAACAGCTTTCAGCTTTACAAGAGAGTAGCGTGTTAACGATCCTGGCTGAGATTTTTAAGGCCTGTCTCGTTTGCGCCTTTCTTGATATAGAGGGGGGCCTTTAATATTGTAAAGCTTGAATCAATCTATAACGATCTCAACAAAAAGGAATTTCATCTATCCTATTCAAACGGAAAATTGTGAAAATCAGAATTATAAATTCGCACATAGGAAAGAGTTCCGTGAGGGAAAGCTGTTAACAGGGCATACCAATAACTGGAAAATGTGAACAAAACTTTTCTGACCTTACACAAAGTGCTTTGGTACAGCTGTTAGGCTGGGTCCATGACAATGGTTCTGAAGAAAACGGACCAACTATGTGATACCCTACACCTTTACCACTGGGAATAAGCTTTTCACAAATCAAAATTTCTTTATGGAACAAATAAATTTATTGTAAGAAATAACTTTGTGGATTCTGGTACCGTATCACACCAAGCTTAAATAATAATAATAATAATAATAATAATAATAATAATAATAATAATAATAATAATAATAATAATAATAATAATAATAATAATAATAATAATAATAATAATAATAATAATAATAATAATAATAATAATAATAATAATAATAATAATAATAATAATAATAATAATAATAATAATAATAATAATAATAATAATAATAATAATAATAATAATAATAATAATAATAATAATAATAATAATAATAATAATAATAATAATAATAATAATAATAATAATAATAATAATAATAATAATAATAATAATAATAATAATAATAATAATAATAATAATAATAATAATAATAATAATAATAATAATAATAATAATAATAATAATAATAATAATAATAATAATAATAATAATAATAATAATAATAATAATAATAATAATAATAATAATAATAATAATAATAATAATAATAATAATAATAATAATAATAATAATAATAATAATAATAATAATAATAATAATAATAATAATAATAATAATAATAATAATAATAATAATAATAATAATAATAATAATAATAATAATAATAATAATAATAATAATAATAATAATAATAATAATAATAATAATAATAATAATAATAATAATAATAATAATAATAATAATAATAATAATAATAATAATAATAATAATAATAATAATAATAATAATAATAATAATAATAATAATAATAATAATAATAATAATAATAATAATAATAATAATAATAATAATAATAATAATAATAATAATAATAATAATAATAATAATAATAATAATAATAATAATAATGATAATAATAATAATAATAATAATAATAATAATAATAATAATAATAATAATAAATGTTAACGCTATGAGCAAGCGTGTTACCCTTTATTTTCCAATTTAAAAAATTGTCTATCGTATCACTAAAAACACGAGTTGAATCTCCTCTACCGTTTTTAAAACAATACACTATAGTTTTAAGTATGTCCAATAATGTTTGTATTTTGCTTTAATGACTCGTAAAAAGACTCAATAAATTCCAACTTCAACTTCCAACTTAATAATAATAATAATAATAATAATAATAATAATAATAATAATAATAATAATAATAATAATAATAATAATAATAATAATAATAATAATAATAATAATAATAATAATAATAATAATAATAATAATAATAATAATAATAATGATAATAATAATAATAATAATAATAATAATAATAATAATAATAATAATAATATAATAATTGTTTCACAAACATCCCAGAAGGGAAAAGGAAGACTTCTCTTATATCAATGAGTGAGTGTACCCCGATTCATTTTCGCTCAATAATATGGGACCCATAGCTTATCTCCGAGTCCGAAAGGCGTGTCTTAATACACCACTTGTAGAGAAGATTTACATGGCTGAAATACTCAGAAAATGTCGCCAACATTACTGAAGGGTATTTTGCCATGGTTGAAAATTTGATATTGCCTGGCTGGGGAATCGTTTTGAAAAAAGGTTCTCTACACAAAACCCATTATATATTAAGCAGTAGACCTGTTATCTAGCAGACTCGTTATTGCATCAGGTGGAAAGGTCAGTAGTTCTTTTTCCATATGTAAGCTACTTTGCCGGTATATGCCCTACATTTTTTCATACCAAAGTAATGGTCTATTTCAATGGCTAAATAATATCATATCATCATCCAAAATTGTAGGCATCTTCTTTAACCTAAACTCTTACCTCGTGCAAAATTTCGTGACTATTGCCTTACAGTAACGATCTATAGCGTGTTTATGATTACACTAAAGAAAAATAACTGGATATATTATGCTGTAACTCTGTTACCTGACCATGTACACCAACACAATTGGCATCAATAGAAAGGCCAAGCATTCCTCTTCCAAGTACAGCTTACTTGCCCGGAATGTCTCTTCCAGGAATAAATATGTAAGTTGTATATAAAAAATTTTCAAAATTTTCACACAAAAGTTGTGGTCCATTTAACCCTCTAAATATTATCTGAACGTCACCTCTTTGTCATATACTCTTACCTTTTTTAAAAATTCGAGGCGATCGGACTATTATTGGGCCCTACAGATCAGCTACAAAATCGGAAAAAAATTACGTTTTTGGTCCATTTCACCTACTAAATATTTCACGATCATTACCAATAAAAATAGGGATCTATTCTGGTCTGAACCCGACCTTCATACAAAATTTAGTGACAATCGATCCATAATTGCGGCCTGGAGTTTGATTACGATTTATAATGGACAGACGGACGGACACTCATCTCAAAATCGCTTTATCTCGTCGAGATATGAAGATTGGTATACCACATTGAGGGTTTCTGATGAATATTTTGCGGTGTTACATGAATTTTTACCAAAACAAACTTATGATACCTGTATAAGTCAGATACTTTGTCCCTCAACTTCTCCTGATCGATCAATTACGGATGCTGATTGGCGCACTGGCATCTCCTCTACAACTCCCTCTGCGGAGACCGTAGTGTGCGGATCGCCGCTGGGCATCGGTTGTTGTCGGTTTGCTCACTTTGTTACACTCTTACTCTCACTGGAATAATTGTAATTGTATTAGTATATGACATGGGATCCTCAGCGATCACTCAGAACCTCTGCGTTCACTTGTCATTAGTCATTTGTCGAGAAATAACGTCTACGCGTTATTGCTAAAAGGCCTCTGTCGCCACCACCCCCGATTAAAAAAGGTAATCTATTTTCTTGTATGAAAAGAGTCACAAATAAACTTCCAGCATATTATTATATTTAAATTGATACAGCTTGTATTTTTATATATTTGGTTCTTTTCTCCCTCCACTGCTCAACATTCGGTAACCTGAGCTATCGTTTGTCTAACCTATGGTGTAGGGTATAATTATCGGACAAAAATATTCACAAGTAAATTCCATTTTTTTTTTGCAAAGTGGTTTTTTAAGTCACTGTAAACAACCCAACACATGGTCATATGCCAAACTGACCTGAGTACGCTTAGGCTAAAAATTTTCAAATTTTCAAAAAAAAAGTGAAATGACATCTGGCCACACTGCAGGTTGCCTAGGGCAGAAGTCATGGACTACAAAAAATTGAGCTATCCATGATTCCTTGATTATATACGAAATATCATTATACTTCGTGGGGTTCCAGGACATAGTAATAGCTCGGGTGGTTCTAAATCAATGAATTTACCAATTGAATCATGCCCAAATTTAGTGAGGTACAGCTTAAATGCAGGACATCCAAAGAAATCTGATCAACGTAGAACAGTTTACCTTCTCTCAATGGATAAGTAAGGGATGAGAGTACATACATATATATATTTATGATCCGGATTAAATTTTGAGTCGATATCGGTCTTAGGGCTATATCGGTCCTCGTTTTGGTATAACCCCATATAAAGGTACCTCCCGATATGCGGTATTTTGAGGATTCTAGCTAAAATTTTTAGCTGAACTAACTGTAAACTGGCATTTGAGGTTTCCAGTGATCACAAAAATTCTCCATCAACGATTGCTAACATAGGTCCGTGGTTTAGTGTAGCCTCATATAACGGTACCTCCCGATGATTGGTATTTTGAGGATTTTAGCTACAATTTTTAGCTAAACTTGCTGTATTTTGACATTTGAGGTTCCCAGCGGTCACAAAACTTCTTCAACCAAAATCGTCAACATAGGTCCATGTGTTGGTATACCCCCATATAACGGTACCTGTCGATTTTCGGTATTTTGAGAATTTTAGCTACAATTTTTAACCGAACAAGCTGTAATTTGACATTTGAGGTTCGTAGTGGTCACAAAATTTCTCCTTATAACGATACATCCCTATTTACGGTATTTTGAACAGTTGAGC
Organism: Musca autumnalis; assembly: GCF_047663935.1. NCBI lineage: Eukaryota > Metazoa > Arthropoda > Insecta > Diptera > Muscidae > Musca > Musca autumnalis. Next base: position 190,235,391 of record NW_027411644.1, read on the forward strand.
TACATTATTTGACCGAACTTCCTGCTATTTGGTATTACGTTCCTTCCAATTCACGGCATTCTAAGGTTTTTGCTATATTTTTAGTGAACTACCCATTATTTGAAATTTGAACTTCTCAATGGTCTCAAAATTTCTTCACTAAAATTGTCGACATATGGCCATTTTTGCGTTTGACCCCCATAAAACCCTATTTTCCGACTGTCGGTATTATTAAGAAATTTAGCTACATTGCTTAAACGAATTACCAGTAATTTGACATTTGAGATTCCTGCAGTCACGAAACTTTTCCACCAAAAATTGTCAACAAAGGTCCATGTTTTTATTATCTTGAATTTTTAAACTAAATGTTCTGCCTGAGCTACCCGTAATTTGACGTTTGGGGTTTCCAGTAGTCACACAACTTCTCCATCAAAAATTGCCAACATAGGTCCATGTTTTGTTATAGCCCTCCCGATTTTCGGTATTTTGAATTGATTTGACATTCGAAAAACTTAACGAAATTTTCCATAAAATTGTAAACTGTCAAAAATTGTTATAGCACAAATATATACTTATACTAATTTAATTATTTATTTTTAAACAAATTAATTTTTTATTTTTTATTTTTTATTTTTGCCTTATTAAGGCGAAGGCCATTTATAGTGATATTTAATTAATTCTCTTTCGAGTTGAGCTGTAAGGCCTTTAGAGATACATTGAAAAATTAGGAGTCTACCGAAGTCCCACGCATCCAACCTTACACTACGTTTCACGGGTGGTAAAGCCGATCTTCAGGTGTATTAGGATGTTGTTGTTGTGGCAGACGAAGGCAAAGCTTGGAAACTAGTATATATATCGCACTTCATTAGATAAATGTATATGCGAAATAATGTCAGTTAATTGAAACTCCAAACTTTTCCTATAGTTCTGCTTGGTAATCCCATTTTTCAATGTTCACAAATACTATGGTAAGTTTTATTCCTACATCATTAGTAATTGCTCTTCTATATCAGAAGATTTTATTTTTGATTTGATCATCAATTATTGTCTACTAAAGTTTTGACAAGTTGATGACAAGTTACAGCTCAACTCGAAAGAGAATTAATAAAATATCACTATAAATGGCCTTCGCCTTAATAAGGCAAAAATAAAAAATAATTTCAGCATGAGCCAGGCTGGGATTCGAACCTGGGTCTCCGACAACTGAGTGTCAAGGTTGCCGGCGTCTTAGCGTTCTAACCCACCATCAACTTGTCAAAACTTTAGTAGACAATAATTGATGATCAAATCAAAAATAAAATCTTCTGATATAGAAGAGCAATTACTAATGATGTAGGAATAAAACTTACCATAGTATTTGTGAACATTGAAAAATGGGATTACCAAGCAGGACTAAAGGAAAAGTTTGGAATTTTAATTAACTGACATTATTTCGCATATACATTTATCTAATGAAGTGCGATATATATACTAGTTTCCAAGCTTTGCCTTCGTCTGCCACAACAACAACATCCTAAAACACCTGAAGATCGGCTTTACCACCCGTGAAACGTAGTGTAATGGTTGGATGCGTGGGACTTCGGTAGACTCCTAATTTTTCAATGTATCTCTAAAGACCTTACAGCTCAACTCGAAAGAGAATTAATCAAATTAATTTTTATTTTTAAACAAATTTTTACTTTTTCGATTTTTTTTTTTTGACAAAAAAAACTTTTTTTTAAAAATTTTTTGTATTTTTATGGTTTGTTTGTTGGTGTTTGACATTCGTTAGAATCGAAATGATTTTTGAGATTTTTAAGAATAAATAATTTCTAATGCATTATTTAAAATAATACCACTCTTCATTTACGTGCAAAAATCTTCAAGTTTAACCCCTTTTTACTCGAAAAGCGTTCTAAGGGAACAGGCCAAATGCTGTGTCTTAGTGAAGCATGATAAGGTAAAACTTTATCATATCACTTTATCACAAAAGATAGTGAGGTATGTACTCACGTTCGCCTTAAGTGTGTAACAAGCACAGTAGCCCTGTTTCCGCTACAAGGCCTGTTTCCGCTACATCCACGACTACTTTAATCTAGTTACTTATGTGTCTTTTGCAGAACCTTGTAATTGGATTAACTTGATCCATACTCACAACCTAGCCATTCCAATCAATAAATAATCACTCCTAAACTCTTAAATCTAAAGCAGATCCTACCCAAACTCCTTCATCTACAAACTCCTTCATCTCATATCCTAAAACGAAAGAAATGAACAAAAAACAGACCCGCATTAGAAAATCACTTCGTTAAGCTATCAACTAGCAACCAGTAGCAGTAGCAGCAGTATTCAGTTGGAAAAATACACCATAACGACTGGATAGATTTTCATCTTTCTGGGTGAGTGACAAAACTGATGATTCCATTTGTCAAATCGAAAGCTGCCTAATTTTGCGAATGTGTATCAAAGAACGGATGATATTGGATAATATGCTGGATGTTTCACAAAAACAAGCACAAACATTTATACATATAAACGCTAACAGGCATCATCATGGTTTATTTAGTTGATGTTGTGCTTTGTTTTTCGGTGATTCGTCTGATGCTACTTGAGCTAATACTACTACTACCCGTTTCAAATATATTACCAAAGATATAAATCTGACCATTTTCGACGTAAAACCGTAATGCTATTTTATGTTGCTGACATTTTAAATTAGCCTGTGTAGCTAAGCTTTTTGTCATTCAATAATGAATCCAGCATGGATTTAAACGGATTCTATATTTGAAGTATGTGATAGAAACAATAATGTATGTAGTTGCTATCTATTGATATGATAGGAAATAAATTTTAATTGAATTTTTGTATTTTTATGTTATTCAATTATTTTATTGAACAATTAGTTTTCTCTTTGATATCCAGATTTTCATGTGGATATCATATTATAATGTGGATATCATATTGCAAATTGTTCTCAAAATAATAAGTGATAGTTGCGATGACAGGTGAATTTGATATGTTGATGATACGGAATTTGTTTAATAGTTGTTGGTAATTGTGAAACACACTTAAGTAAGAAGTGACATTTAATAATTTATGTAAATGTGAATGTAATAACACCAACCATTATCGATTATTTCATAGTTATTAATTTAATGCATAGATATGACCAATATGTACCATGAAATATTATTAACTAAAATGAAATAAGTTTTCTGATCGCTGGGAATCCTAATAACATATGTAGATGTAACCAGTAAGGAAAGGATCAAAGTCGGGCGGGGCCGACTATATAATACCCTACACCACTGTGAATATGTAAAATATAAATCGGAGCTATATCCAGATCTTAACCGATTTTGATATAATTTGGCACATTTATTTCCAGACCGAATTCAGTCACACATTCCAAATATCATTGAAATCGGACTTATATATCGTGTTTGGAGCTGAAAATACACGAAATCGGCCGAAAATATATATGGGTGCTATATCCAAATCTGAACCGATTTCGATATAATTTGGCACATTTATTTCTAGACTGAATTCGGTCACACATTCCAAATTTCATCGAAATCGGAAATATATAGCGTGTTTGGTACAGAAAATACGTGAAATCGGCCGAAAATATATATGGGAGCTATATCCAAATCGGAACCGATTTCAATATAATTTGGCACACTTATTTCTAGACCGAATTCAGTCAAACAATCCAAATTTTATCAAAATCGGACGTATATAGCGTGTTTGGTGCAGCAAATACGTGAAATCGGGCGAACATATATATGGGAGCTATATCCAAATCTGAACCGATTTCGATATAATTTGGCTCAATTTAAGTGGCGAAATTTCGTGGCCACTGGGAAACACATATGTAAAATTTCAGCTAGTTCAAGCAAAAAATGTGGCTAAGATCCCTAAAATACCTTAAATCGGGAGGTATCGTTATATGGGGACTATACCGAACCGTGGACCTATCTTGACAATTTTTAGTGGAGCAATATCGCGGCCATTGGGAACCTCAAATGTAAAATTTCAGCTGGTTTGGGCAACAAATGCGGCTAAGATCCTTAAAATACCTTAAATCGGGAGGTACCGTTATATGGGGGCTATACCAAAACTTGGACCGATATAGCCCATCTTCGAACTTGATCTTCCGACGGCTAAAAAAATGGTATTCCCCAATTTTCAGCGAAATCGGTCAACAAATGCGACCTGTATATTGCGAACGGACGGACGGATGGACGGACATGCATAAATCGACTCAGAAAGTGATTCTATGTATATCCCTAGAAGGAACTATGGGTCTATCTCGCTTCCTTTTGTATGTTACATACAAATGCACTAACACATAATACCCCTTACCACATAGTGGTGTAGGGTATAAAAATCGGGAGAAGAAGTGAAGTTAATTGACCATTTGAAAAGCAAATACCAAGTAATAAGTAATTGGTCCATAATTTTTGGTGCAGAAATTTTTGGTTCACTGAGAACCCTAGCTGCCAAATTACAACCAATTTAGACCCCAATTAGGGCTGTAGAAGTTTTTTGGACACGGGGAACCCAAATTCCAGCAAATCAAAAATTAAATAAATCCGTGGGAGCCATTCCAAAATACGGACCTATGCCACAATTTCAGGTGCAGAACAGTTTTAACAACTGGGAACCCTTAATGGCAAATTACAGCCATGTTAGTCAGAAAATTTAACTGAAAACATTAAAACATCTAAAATCGGATGGAACCGATATATGGGGCTACATATTTGCTAAATTACAGCTAATTCGGTCAGCAAATTTATTTCAAATCCTCAAAATACCGAAAATCGGGAGGCACGTTATACGGGGTTTATACCGAACCATAGACCTATATTGACAATTGGTGGAGAAATTTCATGGCTGCAGGGAACCACAAATGTCAAGTGACAGTTACTTCGGTCACGAAATGTAGCTAAAATCCTCAAAATACCGAAAATTTGGAGGTAACGTTGAATGGATGATATACCAAAACATGAACCTATGTTTACAATTTTATAATGAAGAAGTTTTTTAACCACCGGGAATCTCAAATATCAAATTAAGGGTAGTTCGATCAAAATATGTAGCTTAAATTCTCAAAATTCTCGGTCAGAAAAATTATCTATAATCCTCAAAATACTGAAAATCGGGAGGTAAGCTTTAGGGGTATATAGCAAACCATGGACCTATATTGACAATTTTTGGTGGATAAGTTTTATGGCTGCAGGGAACCTAAAATGTCAAGTGGCAGGTAGTTTGGTCAAAAATGTAACTACATTCCTAAAAATTCCGAAAATTTGGAGGTAACTTTATGTCGAGGATATAACAAAATATGGAACTGTGTTGAAATTTTTGGTGAAGAAGTTTTTTTTAACACCGGGAATCTCATATATCAAATTAAAGGTAGTTCGTGCAAAATATGTAGCTTAAATTCTCAAAATACCGAAAATCGGTAGATACTGTTTCGTGACTGCAAGGAGCCTCAGATGTCAAATTACGGGACGTCCAGTCAGAAAATTTAGATAAAATTCTAGCTAAAGTCCTCAAAATACCGAAAATCGGGAATGGGGGCTAAAACGAAAAATGGACCTACGTTGACAGATTGGTGGATAAGTTTCAGAACTGCAAGAAACCTCAATTGTCAACTTACAGGTAGTAGTAAAACAATCAAAACACCGAAAATCGGGAGGTACCGTTATATGGGGGCTATACAACAACATGGACCTATGTTGACAATTTTTTGTGGAGAAGTTTTGTGACCATTGGGGAACTCCAATGTTAAATGAAAGGTAGTTCGGTCAAAATATATATCTAAAATCATCAAAGTATCTAAAATCGGAAAGTATCGTTATAAGGGAGCTATAACAAAACATGGACCTATGCTGACAGTTTGGTGGATAAGTTTAATAACTGCAGGGAACCTCAATTGTCAAGTTAGTCAGGTTAGTTCGGCTAAAAAATGTAGCTAAAACAATCAAACTACTGAGAATTTGGAGGTTACGCCACAACAACTTTTTGGTCGACAAGTTTCGTAACCACTGGGGACCTCTACTGTCAAATGACCGGTAGTTCGGTCAAAAAATGTCTCCTTTAAATACCGAAAATATGTTGATACCGTTCAATGCGCCTTTGTTCGCAATTTTTGGTGTAGAAAATTTTCGACCACTATGTTAAAATGTTAAATTACAGCTAATTCAGTAAAAAAAATGCGGCTAAAATCTTCATAATACCGGAAATACCGTTCTGCGGGAGCTATATCTAAACACATTTGTGGTTCTAAAAAGACAAAATACAAATGTTCAGGTATTTCGGTGTGATAATTAAGCTAAAACCTTAAAAAAAAAAGAGGAGAGGTATACGGGTGATTTCGACCGGCAATTATTGGAGCATCGTGAGAGTAATAGGGCGGAGAGGAGTGTGCTACACAGTATATGAGACCTCTGTAGATGTCATTCCAAACGCAAAAACATCCAAACGTTGGACCAATACAGAATTTCAGTGGAAATGCTTAAGCAATGGGATGAACCCGGAGTTCAGTATTTGACTAGTGTCCACATTAGGGTTATGACTTTTTTACAACCTCATATCCCTGTATCATAGCGTGATGAGTTTTGCCATAAGATTGCATAAAATCTTAATTATAAGGTGATTCGGTGAAAAAACCTCACGCACAAAATGATTTTAAAATTTGAATTTATCAAAATTATGGACAATTTTTTGAAGTCACTGAAAACAGATATATAATTGAAAATAAACTTTAGAGCCACATGAGATAAATAAAATGACATAAAATTTATTTCTCACTATTTTTCTTCAATTCTGAGAATCGTAAAAATGTCGTAAACGCTTTTATTCAAAAATATAATTTTTTAACAAAAAACAAAAAAATTTAAAATTTTTTCAAAGTGACTTTTTTCACGACTTTTTAATATTTGAATGAAATAAACGTTATTATAGTTATTAGTAGGCTTACATTTATTCATTCGTGCAACAAAAAATAATTTTTTGAAAAAAATTTTTTTTTCATTTCATATATTTTTTCAAAAAATTATTTTTTTAAAATCGATTTGTGCGTGAACTTTTTTTATATTTCAAGGGAATAAACGATAGCATAGTGATTAATAGGCAAAAGTTCATTCATCCCTGCTACAGGAAATCATTTTTGACAAAAAATGTCAAAAAGTCATAACCCTAGTCCACATTTTGTCGTTAGCCAAAGTCTGGAAAGTTAGCAGGGTGTGCCTGCAACTGAAACCAGGCAAGGATGCCAGCAAAGGCGAATTGTACAGGACGATTACCCTCCTGTGACGTATGTATATGATAGGTAAAATTCATACTGAGCTGATTTAATGGTCGATGGCGTCAGAAATAGGAACAAGATTCTCGAGTCGCTTATTGACAGCATTTGACGTGCTGACAAGAAACCTTGTTGACCTATTACAAAGTAATAGACCGGTCGGTGGTAAGATATGCGGAGCTAGTGTGGTGCAAAAATATTAGCGCTTTGCAGTGAAGGATATTTAAAGGGCGGCATCCAGCCGTGAGAACTGCAGGAGGAGACGAAGATCAGCACAAACATATGTTATCGATGCAAGATTTAGAGACAGAGATCCTAAGGTACCCAGCAAAATGTTCGATGCCAAAGATGCTATTCTATCATGGAAAAGATTGCAAAAGATGCCGTGAAATCACGTCATCGCATGGAACCCCTTCCTTTAAATTTTGCTGGGTATTAACGATAACCTCTTAACCAAGGAGACTATGGATTGAATAGCCATTCACACGATACAATGTAAATGGAGTGTATGTATTCTTGATCAGCATAAAATTCTGAGATGATCTACCCATGTCCGTCTGTCCTTCAGTGGTAATCACTATAGCGTCCACAATAACTGAGCTAGAGCGAAATATTTTTGTACTCGAGTGTCTTTTTGTCAGAGGCAGGTCTTGTTCGAAGATGGGCTATATCAGCCCAGTGGTCACACAACTTCTACCACATGTTTGTCAACATATATTATTACCTCTCGATTTTGAGAATTCTAGCTAAATTTTTATACCCTCCACCATAGGATGGGGGTATATTAAGTTTGTCACTCCGTTTGTAACTTCTCGAAATAATCATTGTAGACCCCACAAAGTATATATATTCTTGATCAGCGTGCAATTCTACATCGATATAGCCATGTCCGTCCGTCTGTCCGTCCGTCTGTGGAAATCACTCTAGCGTCCGAACGGATTGACGTAGGTGGATGAAATTTTGGGAAAATCTATTATTTGTACGTAGGACTTTGAAAGCGGGCTATGTAGGTCTACGCTTTCGTATAGCCCCCATACAAAATGACGCGTGATGCGTCGTCGTTTTAAGGAATTTTTAAGATATTTGTCCCATTTTACCACCGAATTGGCTGTTATTTGGTATTTTGTGTCTCTAGAGGCCAAAAAATATTCCTACCAAAGTTGGTTTATATAGGTCCACGTTTGGTATAGCCCCCATATAACGCCCCATATAAAGTACGCGTCATTTTAATATATTTTGAATGTATTAGTCCCATTTGACAAAAGAATCGGTTGTAACTTAGTATTTTGTGTTTCCAGAGGCTAAGAAATATTTCTTCCATAAAATGTTTATATAGGTCCACGTTTTGATATAGCCCCCATAGGACGATATCTCCCAATTTTCGGTATTTTGAAGGTTTTGGCCTCATTATCACACCGAGATGGCTGAAATTTGGTATTTAGTTGGGGCTATAGAACTTTCCCCCAGACATTTGTAGGTATAGGTCTACGCCATCATATAGCCCCCATAGAACGGTACCTTCCGATTTTCGGTATTTTGAAGGTTGTGGCCACATTAATCCAACGAAATTTCTGAAATTTGTGGTGGAGGGTATAACTTAAACCTTTTCTTACTTGTTTTATCTAAATAGAGTTTCCGTGCAGTAACGAAACTTTAGTATAACTCCCATATGTATAACGTTACCTCTTGATTTTAATTGTTAGCTGCATTTTAATTGTAGCTGAATTTTTATCGAAATAGCGGTAATGTGACATTTGTTGTTCCCAGTGATTGCAAAAATTCTACACCAAAAATCGTCAACATACGTCCATGTTTTGGTATAGCCCGCATATAACGATACCTCCGGATTTTAAGTGTTTTGAGGAATTTAGATACATTAGTTAACAGAAATATATGTAATTTGCCATATATTACGGCCAGTGGCCTCGAAACAGAGGCCCACACTTTGATATAGCCCCAATACACAGATATCGCCCAGTTGAAGACATTCTTAGATACATTTTCTTACCTAATTCACAATTTTGGTGTATTCGTGTCAAAAAACTTCTTCATCGAAAATAGTAGACTGTAAAGGAAACTGATTATTCCAATTCAGTTCAGAATATGTTTTGGTGGAGGGTATAAAAAGTTCCGCCGTACCGAACTTAACTATTTTTATTTGTGATCACTGGGCCTTGTTTTTTTTTTTCTTAAATTTTCATTCTTTTGCTGACTGATGACGTGACAAGAAAAAATGTAGAAGTGTTTAACGCAGGAAGAATATATGTAACTATAAAATGCCGCTACGAGGTGCATGCAGTGCATTCATGCATAGCTACATATAAAAGAAGGCGACAACTACGTCAACGACAATATGAAATAATCATAATGTAAACCTAACACAATGTGACACATACATTCAAACAAACAAAATGTCGGATACGGAAACACGCATACAGAAGCAGAAAAAGAATATATGCATATATGTATGTACTCATTCACAGACGGTTGGGCAGATATACTCGGTACAAGTACATTTAAAATTTGAAAGTGGGGAAAAACGAACATAATCGCATGCATGTTTGTCATTAGAAGTGACAGACAAATTTTACACCCTCGACATACTTGTGAGCACTTATACATTTTCCACACAGACACATACATACAAGCAAAATGAATGAAAAGTAAAAGCAAAATATATTTCTTTGCCAAGGAAGTGTAGACATCATACAACAAAACGGATACTTAAGATCTGAACATTTAAAACTTTTGAAATGTGAAAAGTTATTACGACGGATAAATATATGTATGTACATCCACACATATACATATATAATTGAAGGAGAGGACATGTCGGAAAACGCCGTTGGCCTTAAGATACACAAAATGAACAACGACGAACGAGTCGAGATGGCAACAGCAAATGTCTACACAAATACATATGTATATAAATTACCCACCAGTAGAAACAGCTGTAGAAAAAATATATTTAATTACGTTAATCAAAAGGATATTAGGATAATTTAAGGGAGGAAAGAAAACAAATTAAGTGACCTCCTCCATCATCACTAAACCTTCGTCATCGTCGTCATCATGACAAATGTTGAAAAGGGAAAATACAACGAGATTAGGATAATTAAGGAACATTGAGTAAAATATCCAAGAAAATTGTCCTAAATATTACAGCATATTTATTTTGAAGGATTAAGAGACAGGCGGAGAAAATAAATAGATGGAGAGGGTTATGAAGATGGTAAAGGAATTCTTTAAAGATAAGCTGAATGGAGTCTTTATCCATGAGCTGAGGGAAGAGACGAGATGAAGTGAGTCTCTATAGACGAGCTGAAGGGAATCTCTATAGACGAGCTGGAGGGAGTCTCTATGGACGAGACCAAGGGAGTCTTTATTTACGAACTGATGGGATTATTTATATACGAACATAAGAGAGTCTATGTAGACGAGATGAAGGGAGTCTTCACCGACAACCAGAACATAGTCTTTATAGACGACCAGAAGGGAGTCCTAATAGACTAGCTGAAGGAAGTCGTTATAGGCTAACTGAAGGGAGCCCACATAGACTAGCAAGAAGGGGTCTTTATAGACGGCCACAAGGGAGTCACTGTAGACTAGCAAGAAGTCTGAAATGAGTCTCTGTAGACAATCTGAAGGTGGTCTTAATAGACGACCATAAATGAGTCTCTATAGATGACAAAAATGTAGTCTTTATAGACGATCAGTTCCCTACTGATCGTCTACATAGACGAGCTGAAGGGAGTTTTAATAGGCGAGCTGAAGAGGTTCTTTATAACGACCAGAAGGTTGTAAATATAAGCAACCGAAAGAGTCTTTATAGAAATGGCAAAGGTAGTCTTTACAGACGATCAAAAGGGCATCTTTATAGACGGCCAGAAGGGAGTATTTATAGACGAGCGGGAGGGAGTCTTTGTAGACAATCTAAAAATTGAAAAAGGAAGTCTTAATAGACGATCAAGAGGGAGTCTACATAGACGAGCCGAAGGGAGTTTAAATAGACGGGCTGAAGGGGGTCTTTATAACGACAAGAAAGGAGTCTTTATCAATGACCACGAAAAAAAAACATATTTTAAAAATTCACGAAATCTAAAAAAAAATATTTAAATCACTGCGAAGTATGAAAAATATAATTTAAAACTACGAAGTCCGAAAAAATAATATATAAAATACTCCAAAAAATAATATTTAAAATCTACGACGTCAAAGAAATATTTTTAAAATCCGAAAAATATTTTTAAAATCCGAAAAAATATTTTTAAAATCCGAAAAAACATTTTTAAAATCTGAAAAAATATTTTTAAAATCCGAAAAAATATTTTTAAAATCCACTAAATCTGAAAATATGTCTAAATCTAGGAAGTCTGATAAATATATTTAAAAGTGCAATAAAATCCATGAAGTCCGAAAAAAATAAAATTTAAAATTCACGAAGTCTGGTGGTTCTTGAAAAATATTTTGAAAAATCCACGAGATCTGGTGGTTCTTGAAAAATATTTTTAATATTTTTTAAGGTCTGGTGGTTCTTGAAAAATATTTTGAAAAATCCACGAGGTCTGGTGGTTCTTGAAAAATATTTATAAAAATCCACGAGGTCTGGTGATTCTTGAAAAATATTTTAAAAGATCAGCGAGGTCTGGCAATAAAATATTTTTAATATTTTTTAAGGTCTGTTGGTTCTTGAAAAATATTTTAAAACATCCACGA